>NW_025949626.1:0-11375 GCF_021028975.2 Sphaerodactylus townsendi
GCTACAATGGAGCAAAGTCACTGCAAAACAAAGAATCTTGGGCAAATTTCTTGGGGTGCCTGGAAGGGGTGTATTTTTAAAGCTAGTGACACCAAAATGTCAGGGTATCATCTGTTAACTATTCTTATTATGCCACCCAAGTTTGGTGAAGTTATGTTCAGGGGGACCAAAGTTATGGTCCCTCAAATGGGTAGCCCCCATCTCAGGTTAGCTCCTATTGAAAACAATGGGGATGGGGGCATTCCATTTGGGCATCCATAACTTTGCTGCCCCTGAACCAAACATCGCCAAACTCAGGTGGTATCATCAGGGCAGTCCCTGGATGATGCCCTGAAATCATAGTGCCACTAGCTTTAAAAATACACTCCCTGCAGGCTGAAAAAACACCAAAAATACCCCCCCAAACCCAAATACCTTGCATTCGCATTTGTTCATATTTGGGCAGAACATAATTGGACAATTTTTGTCTGAATGTGCCCAAATTTGCCCAGATACCAGCCGAATCTGCTATTTGTTTCATCTGAATCTCCAACCCTCAAAAGTGATGCTGTTTCAGGGTGGGGGAGAATCCAACCCAAACAGCATCACTTTCAATTTAGGTGGATTTAAAAGAAGAATCTGAGCTCCCTAGTTTAAACACCATTGAAAGTGATGCTGTTTGGGGGTGGATTCCACTGGAGGTGTTTTGTGAGAGATGATGCTGACATTTGTTTGGTAAATGTTTTGCTGGGGGTGATTTGTGAGAGATTTACATGCTTAATACCCACTTGCACTGGCTTGGAGTTGTTTCTCAGGCTAACAACCTACCTCATAGGGTTGTTGTGATTAGGAAAAGAGTTGGTGGGGAGAGAGCCATGATGGGAGTGGGAGGTGTTTTGTGAGCGGGTACAAAAAATCATTGTTTAGTCATGGTGGGGGAGGGTGGCCGCCCATATGCCGGGCGGGGGGGGGGGGGCGCCAAACTCAGGTTTTGTCCCTGGGCGCCAGTTTACCTAGGTACGCCCCTGGCAAGAGAGCTTAATCCCACAAGGTTAGGAGAAAAACTGTTGTAAGCAATGTCTGACTTCTCTCCTAATCTCTTACTGGGTATAATGGGGCAGGGGGCGGCTGGGGGAATCATCCGCTGTCATTTCCACATCAATCAGTCAGTTGCTGGCTTCTCTTCCATTTTTGTTATGGAGTTCTGTTGCTTGTGAAGAACACACTGTGAGCATCAGTGCTGTGAGGCATTGTGATGCTGAATTATGTGCCTTTGCTTTCCTATTTTGCTGTAGTCTTTACTAATTTAAGCTGTTTTCTTAGGGGGGGGAGTGGCTCTGAATTTGAACCATTGCTATCTTGGGCAAGGGGAGAAAAAAGAAAAAAAATGGAAGTTATGTTAGATAAATGCAGAATTGCTAGCTTTTTCACTGCTGCTGACTCAGGACTCATTTATCTTCATTTTTTTCAAATAGCATCTCTGTTCTGTTAAATTAGCTTTTGGTCGGCTCTCTTTCATTCAATTTTGTTGCATGGATAGGTATCAACTTTGTTTTTATATATGATTTTTTCAGGCTCTCCCTTTCTCATTTAAATGGCTGGAATTTGAAGGTGATCTGGGTAGAATTCGTGCAGAAATAACGGGGCCTTGTTGAACTTCAAAAAAATCACCTCTGATCAATTCTTCAACCAAGTCTTAGGTCAAATTCCAACTACATCCCTTGACAAAACATGTGCTTGCTAGAAGGTTCTGTGTGTTTTGTTGTACAGGAATGTGCGTGTCTCTGTATGTTTGTGCTGATGTGCCAATAATTTCTCTCTCTGTGTAAGCTTAAGAATGTTGAAAATATAGCAGGGCAACTGTATTTTTCTAGTTTATCTTTAAACCAAAACTTCAAACACCATATTTTCTGTCAACAGGGGACAAGCTATGGAAGTATAATTAATGTGGCAGAGTTTTCCAGAATGTGCCATGATGAGACTGTAGAGGTAACCCTTATTATGAAAATAGGGGGAGAAGGGGTACAAGCACACTTCTTCACTAAAGAGTATGCTATGTTGTCTGCTATGGTGGGTAAGACCCTGCCCCTAGCCTCTATTTTCCTCTGTTGCTTGATGGAACAGCGGGAGCAAAATGGACGGCGGATGGTTGCATGTGATGCTGCTATGCCACTTTGGGTTTGTATCTGGAAGTGAAATCATGGCATTGCATGATACTGATTTCCACAGCCCCCACCCCCAACTCCTGCCAGCCAACAGTGATCCTGGCTGCTTGCCTATTTGGAAACATGATATGAAACTTCTTCTTGAGGTTTATGAGGGGGAATGCATCAATATTCATTAAGGATGATTTGAGCGAGATTAAGAAATATTGCAGATTAAGAACCAATCCTCTAAGACTTCACTCGGGGTGGGGGTTCAAAATGACTGCTTTATTCAGGGAGCTGTGATTGTGACTGAAGTTCTTTCTCTTGGCAAAACGTAAAGAAGCCATGCAATGAACCCATTTTTTCTCCCTGAGGGCGCAACTGTGGGTCAAGCATCTCAGTAGAAAAACAGGAACAGCAGTTTAGCTCTCTGAAGCCATTCCTGCATCTCTCATGTTTCAGGACCAGCGTGTCTCCTGGAGAGAGGGAATGAGTGAGCCTGCCTTTCCTCTGGGGGCTTTGTGTTTCTGGCATTTTTCAAATATATTTTAAGAGAGCCCAGAAGAAATATTTTAACTGATCAGTAACTTTCAAGTAGGCCTGGCAGGCACCATCCTCTCACTGCAAGATATTTTTTTTTTGCGGTGGTGGGGGGAGCGTGGGAGTGCTTTCCCAGTGTAATTTGTTTCCTTTGGGTTTTCTTTCTTCTGTCTGGGTTTTTGGGGCAGTTCACTGTTCTGCTTGAACAGCTTGGAAAAGCCCTGTGACTGAACCTTTGTTTAGCTGATGTCCTAAACACCCCAATGCTGTCTCCTTAAGGCTTCATACTTCATGCCTGGTGTGACATTTTTCTTGTTGTTCAATAAACTCTGACCATGAGGAGCTGTCAGGCTGATATACACCACAGGCTAGCATTTAGCCAAACACCAAACAAGCGTTTGTGTGCCCCAAGGCCTTTGTGTCTTTCCCCTTCTTGTTTTTTTTTGCTTTCTTTCATGACACACATAAGAAAATAAACACAAGTACATCACAAAGCTGTAAGGCATTTATTGTGGTTCTAATGAAGAGAATATATTTTATCCGCTGGAGTTAGCATCCCATTCTTAAACCATACCAGATAAGAATTCGGCATTTAAAAAATAGTCACAAGATTTTACACCTGGACAGAAGTGCTAGAGAATTTGGTTTAAAATGCAGATGTACTGCAGTTTATTAGTGCTGTAGGGGGTCAATCTACAGCAGGTCTACTCACAAATACTCCTACGGTATTAGTTAGTGAGGCTTACTCCCAGGAGAGTGCCTTCTATGACTATGAAGGACAGATCTTTTCTGTAATAAGTGTTCTGATCTGTGTTTGTAATGGTCAGTATAAACAACGAGAAGCCCTTTTCCAATGCCTGACTGGGGTGTGTGATCATTTCCATTCCATTTTGTTGCATTTTTGTACATTGAAAATGTTTACTGATTTTTTCCCCACTAGTTTTGTGGTTCACACCTGTTGGTTTCAACTGGAAACGCAGATGTTAAAATTGTGGTTTTCCAGCCAAGTGTCATTAAGTTTTCCCGGATTATACCTTTACTCATATTGTGGCTTGTGCAAAGCTGCAGGCAGATGGAAGTTAGGGTCTCACGTGTACAGGCAATTAAAATTCTCTCTAGCAAATTGGACAGAGGCATGTGTTTGGTGTCCCTAAAAGAAAGGAAGTATTATAGATTGGGCTTGAGGAAAGTGTTTGCTTTGCTGGTTGAATTTTTTTTGGGGGGGGGGTGAGGGTGGGCAAGGTGGCATTTGGAATTCATGGAAGTTAAAGATCCTCCCACCCCCCATCCCAGCAAGGCAGCAAGGTCTTACATGGTAAGCAGAGACTTGATTTTGCCACCCAAGCATTTTGGCACCAGTTGCCCAGAAGTACAACCAATTTGGAGAAATTAAGCTAGTGTCAGGGGGAAACCTCTTCCCACTTCCACAGCATGGTTCACTTGGAAAACTGACATAATTACCAGTGAGCAGAACCTGTGATTTAGGGATTTTACATAGATAACATGTAGGCAAGCTCAAAGTGCCTCTGATGGGTTACCAGTAACCATGAAATAACTAGATCTTTTCAAAAGTGAATCAAATTTATTGAGGGTATATATGGTAATACAGCAATTGAGAAGGTACCCAAGCACAAGAACAATGGAATTGTTGTCTTCTGTGCCTATGAATTCATGTGCCCATGAAGAGTTACATGAGAGGAGAGAAAATGAAAGAGAGCCAAGCCTCTAAGTGGGAAGTCTGAGTTCAAAAGAACCTATGACTTCATTGGTGCTGGCCTGAACCTATGATTTCATTGGTGCTGGCTATTGTTAGTGTGATTGTTTGGATGAAGTACACTATGATTAGGGTACAGCATTGTATGGATGCTAAAAAAGAACCCTATACCAGTTTGGAAGAACTGAAATAACCATAATTAGCATAAAATCATGGCATTGTATAATGTCTGAACTGAGCCAATATGACAGTCACAGCAGCAAATCTGTACTGAGAATCCATTCAGAATGCTGCATTCTCAGGCAAAGAGATCCCAGAGCAGGAAAGGTATGAAGTGAGTCAACTAAGCATCTATCTTTAAAGAAAGTGTCTGGATTTTTGTTAAGTTTAGAAAAAATATCTGGAGAGGAATATAGCTCCATAATGGCTCTGTGCCTTTGGGCAGGATATTTGTATTTATTTTATTATCATTGTAACTTGCCCTGGGAGCAATTTTGGAGACATGAAGGTTTAAAATGCCCAATACAAATGATGCATGAGGAAAATGGAATCTTTCTCAGTACAAGAAATCCAAGTCACGCAATGAGATTGTTCAGTAAGTTCAGTGCAGAAAAATCAAGTATTTCTTCATTGCAACATATAATTAGCAAGCAGCTCATTACCATATTTGGTATTGGCCAGTTGCATTTTTTGTTTTTGTTTTAAAGAATGGTTGGTAATATCTGTGAAAGATGTGTATTAGCCATGAAAAGCTGAGCCTTTCATTAACAGCAGAGTACAAGAATATCACTTGCCTGTTAACACTGGGGCCTGGGGGTTTCCCATTTGACTGACTATTTTTGGAGGCAGAATTTTGGACTGGATAGATTTTTGGTTTCATCTAGCAAGTCAACTCTTATGGGTAAAGAAAATTCACATCTGAAATGTGCCACATCAGACTTATTTCTGTTTCTTGGCTCCTTTGTGTGTGGACTTCCATCCTTCTCATTTTAGAAGAACACTGAAAATGACTATGCTACCCTGTGATCAGCAAAGGAAAACACTATCAGCTTTAAGCACTATTTCAGTACTGCTCTAAATGTCAAATGCAGTGTGTGTTGTGTTTCAGAATTTAGCCCAAGCATTTTGGAAAAGCCTGGTATTTTCAGACACCTTTTGGTATTCTATTTCCCTTCTTGATGCTAGACAGTTGCATGTGCTTCGTAGCCATGTTAAACCCAAAATATAGAACTTGTGTGTGGGAGGGGAAGAAGGAGAGAAAATGGGGGTGGGAAACAACATTTGAATCAGCTTCACAGCAATATCAGAGGGACTTCAGCATCAATCTTCTCCCTGGAAGATGATCTGTCAGCCTGCATTTGTGCTTCTGATCTTCCTTGCTCTTTGCTATTGATCTGATGGGACAACTCTTTTCTTCTTTTCCTTCCTTTTTAATATTTCCTGCAGGATCAAGCTGTGGGTGGATAAGATGCAAGAGGACCTCGTGAAGCTAGCAAGGACGGCGAGTGGGGTGGACAAACTTGCAGAAGTAAGTGCTGCTTGTTTGGGCTCTACTGGACCAAATGGGGAGGCTCAGAAGTGAGTGTCATTCTGCAAGGTTGCAGAAAAATATGGAACCTAAAAATGGGAAGAACAGTTTTTTTTAAAAAAGATTTTTGTATATGTGCAGATATGACCGGGGGGGCGGGGGGGGCAGACATTTGGGTGCCATTTTGGTTACTGTATCAACCCAAAATGCCATTGGGGGTTGCACTGTCACCCCCAGAAAGTCAGGCAGTACCAGAGCTGGGGATGACAAAGAGGATAGGGGACAGGTGTTGGGAAGCTGCAAGGGGTGTGTGGGCTATGAGGACAGGAAATTAAGCACTTACTGGAGAGAGAAGGAAGGGAGTGGTGGGGGAAGCAAGCTGGGAGAAAATGTGTGGGGACAGAGGCAGTGAGGGTAGACTTCCCATCACAAGTCCTTGCAGATTGCATTCTTATTCATGTCTGTTATATGTATGCATGTGTGAGACTACACATACACACTCCAACACACTGTCTCTACCACACTCCAGCTCACACACTCTCTTCACAATCCTCTGTCTGTCTGTCTGTCTGTCTGTCTGTCTGTCTGTCTGTCTGTGTAACACACACACACACACACACACACCAACCCAGAAGACCCAAATTGGAAAAAAAAAATTGGAAACTTTGTTTTAGAAGTGATGGAAAATTTAGAGCTTTTTTCATGGCTTGCATGCTGTATGCAATGCCTGCTTTGGAATAATATTAGATTTCTTTTGTACAAAGATAACATGATAGGGGAAGGTTCATTAATTGACTGCCTGCTTGTTAACTTTGTTTGAGCATCCTTTATTGTTGTTGGAAAAAGCTAATATTAAATCAGCTGCAAATGGCAAGGACTGCCTCTGACAACAGCCAGACTACCTACCTGCCCTGTAGTATATGCCTAGAAAATGTGACAAGCTGGAAAGAATTTCTAAAAAGGCAGAAGGGAGAGGTACAAATAAAAATTACAAGGAAAGAGAGTTTGATTTTGAAGCAGCTACAAAAATCTTGACACAGATCTCTGGACCTTATCTCACTTTCTTTTGGAACTATAATCCAGATTTGTTACTATTTTTAAGATAAAGAATATAAGACACATTTTATTTCAGAACTTCCTGCTTGGCAGAAACCCCAGGATGAAATAGCCCCTAAAATTTTAGTCTCTGCCCTTAATTGCATTGGGTGTGTGTGTGGGTCTTTAGAGCTCTCTCAGCTCTACCTACCTCACAAGATGTCTGTTGTGAGGAGAGAAAGGGAAGACATTTTTGAGTCTCCTTACAGTTGAGAAAAGTGGAGTATAAATATATTCAAACTCTTCTTCTTCTAGTGTGACACCAGACTGGCTCTCATACGACTACTTGGATGAATTTTTAGTATTTATCTGAGTTACGTTAGGAAAAATGTGTTTTTGGTGGCTTTGTTTTCCTTTAACGTTTTATTAAATTTGAGCTGGTGTAACATAATGACTGAAAACATGGTCCTCATTTATTGAGGCTGCCAGTTAAAAATGTGGCCATAACACAATAGACACAGTACAGAAAAGAATTATGAATGTCTTTTAATTCAAATTTTGAAATATTCCCTGCCAACTAAAATTTTAGTAACAGTGAAGTTCTAAGAACACTTTCCGGGAATAAGTCTGAATGAATAGAAATGAGTAGGATTCTGAATAGAACTGTTTGGATTGCTCTGTAATAACACGTCCTAAACAAAGTTACATCCTTCTAGTCCACTGATGGCAGTGAGGATTGCTGGGATACTAGGTATACAGCACTTGAACATGTGAAAGCAGCAGAAGAGACTTGGCCAGGAAGAGCAGAGTGACCTGCTGGTTCCCCCCCCAGCTTTTGTCCTGAGAGGTGGGGCTTTAGTTCAGTCTCTGGAACCAGCAATTTGAATTTAATTTCTTTGTTTTTTAAATTAATAAGGACATATTTGACAGATAGTACGTGCAGATAGCTCCAGGGGGGCAGTGACTAAAAGCTTAATATTTAAATATCTAAACAAATCAGATATGAAGGCAGAAAGCCAGCAGGGGGATGGGGGCTTTCCAGTGTTTTGCACTGAGTGTCACATGTATGACTATCTGCCACTAGGACAGAAGTCGTGGGTGTGCCCTCGCTGCAATGAGCTCCTGGCACTCAAGGAACGTGTGCGTTCTCTTGAAGCCAAGGTGGCAGACCTGGAGAAGCTGGAAGAGGCAGAGAGGGTGACAGACGAGGCTTTCAGGGACCTAACAGCCGGGTCCCACTCCCAAGGTGACATCTCTTCAGATGTCATGGAGAATGAAGGCCTTGGGGATGGAGGGTGCCAGTCTGAGGTGGGGGAAGATGCTCCCTTAGATGGGATCCCTTCCTTAACTGGTGATCAGCTATCCTCTCGCACTGAGGATACCCCTCGGGGAGGTGGGGGGCTCCTTGTAGTGGGTGATTCGATCATTAGAAATGTAGAGAGTTGGGTTTGTGAGAGGCGTGATGACCGCATGGTGACTTGCCTGCCTGGTGCGAAGGTTGCGGATGTCACGCTTCGTCTAGATAGGCTTTTAGACAGTGCTGGGGTGGAGTCAGCAGTTGTGGTCCACATTGGCACCAACGACATTGGGAAATGTAGCCGGGAGGTTCTGGAAGCTAAATTTAGGCTGCTAGGAAACAGGTTGAAGTCCAGGACCTCCAAGGTGGCATTCTCAGAAATGCTACCCGTTCCACGCGCAGGGCGAGCTAGGCAAGCGGAGATACAGGGTCTCAATGCGTGGATGAGAAGGTGGTGTAAGGCAGAGGGTTTCAGATTTGTCAGGAACTGGGGAACCTTTTGGGACAAGGTAGGCCTGTACAAACGGGACGGGCTTCATCTTAACCAAAGAGGAACCAGGCTGCTGGCGCTCAACATTAAAAAGGTGGCAGAACAGCTTTTAAACTGATCCTTGGGGGGAAAGCCGACAGGAGCTGAGGTGACTTCGGTTCGGAATACAGTATCTATGGGGATGCAGACAGAGAGGGAGGTTTTTCTAAATCAATCACAAACAAGCGAGGAACATAGCAATGTGCATGTGACAAGGGATAGTGTCTACAAAAGACTTGAGGGTAAAGCACATAAATCCCAGGTTAAGGACAGAGACAGGGTATACAGGTGTCTCTATGCTAATAGTAGAAGCATTCGACCTAAAATGGGGGAGCTAGAGTACAGAGTTTTGAAGGAGGACTTTGATATAGTGGGCATTACAGAGACATGGTGGAATGAGGAGAACCAGTGGGATGCTGTTATACCAGGCTACAGGCTCTATAGGAAGGATAGGACAGGGCGCATTGGGGGTGGAGTTGCCCTTTACATCAAAGAGAGCATAGTATCACATAAAATAGACAATGCAAGGGGAGCTGGTTCCCCTACAGAATCACTGTGGATATCAATACCAGGTGAAGGACAATTTAATATTAGGAATATATTATCGTCCCCCTGACCAAAGTGCACAAGAGGATTCTGAGATGGAAAAAGAAATTAGAGAGGCCAACAAAAACAAAAATGTAGTGGTAATGGGTGATTTTAACTATCCCCATATAAACTGGAAAAATGCATGTTCAGGTCATAGTAAGGAGAGAGCATTCCTGGATATGCTAAATGACTGTGGCTTAGAGCAGATGGTTGTGGAACCAACCAGGGGAGAGGTGATCCTAGATCTAATTCTATGTGGGACCCAGGACCTGGTGCAGGAAGTCAGTGTTATTGAGCCGATAGGGAACAGCGACCACAATGCTGTCAGATTCAGTATCTCAGCATGCGAACAAGTGGCAACTACTAATGTAGTTACATTCGCCTTCAGAAAGGGAAATTTCTCAAAGATGAGGGGGATAGTGCGCAGGAAGCTGAAAGGGAAAATCAAGAGAGTCAAAACTGTCCAGGATGCTTGGAGGTTATTTAAAAACACAGTAATAAAAGCTCAGCTGGAATGTGTTCCACAGGTTAGAAAAGGCAGCACCCAGTCCAAAAGAAAGCCACCATGGTTAACAAGAGAGGTTGAGGAAATTATCAGAAAAAAGAAAATGTCTTTTAGAAAATGGAAGTCCAGTTTGGCTGATGAAGAATATGAGAGGGAACACAAATGATGGCAAAAGAGAAGCAAGTTAGCTGTAACGGAGGCAAAAAAGGATTATGAGGAACGCATGGCTGCAAACATCAAGACCAGCAACAAACAGTTCTTCAAGTACATCAAAAGCAGGAAGCCAGCAAGGGAAGCGGTAGGCCCGTTAGATGACAAAGGAACAAAGGGTGTGCTAAAAGATGGCAGGGAGATTGCAGAGAAGCTGAATGAATTCTTTGCATCTGTCTTCACCCAAGAGGAGGTGAGGAACATTCCTGCACCTGAACCAAGCTTCTTAGGAGGCGAATCTGAGGAACTAGCGAAGATAGCGGTAGACAAGGAAGAAGTTCTGGCAGCCATTGATAAACTAAATGTTACCAAATCCCCTGGCCCAGATTGCATTCACCCAAGAGTTCTTAAAGAGCTCAAGCATGAAATTGCTGATCTTCTCACTTTAATATGCAACTTATCCCTGAAATCAGGCTCCATCCCTGAAGACTGGAAGATGGCCAATGTCACACCAATCTTTAAGAAAGGATCTAGGGGGGACCCGGGAAATTACAGGCCAGTCAGTTTGACATCTGTTCCTGGTAAATTAGTAGAATCTGTCATTAAAGATAAAATTATAAAACATGTAGAAAAGCAAGACCTGCTGAGAAAGAGTCAGCATGGCTTTTGCAGAGGCAAATCCTGTCTTACAAACTTACTAGAGTTCTTTGAGGGTGTAAACAGGCATGCGGACAGGGGTGAACCGGTGGACATTGTCTACTTGGATTTCCAAAAGGCTTTTGACAAAGTTCCTCACCAGAGACTGTTGAGAAAACTCAGCAATGAAGGAATAAGAGGGGAAGTCCTCCTATGGATTAAAAACTGGTTGAGAAACAGGAAACAAAGAGTGGGTGTAAATGGGAAGTTCTCACAATGGCGAGATGTCGGGAGTGGTGTCCCCCAAGGATCCGTTTTGGGACCAGTGCTCTTTAACCTATTCATAAATGACCTGGAAGTAGGGGTGGGTAGCGTGGTGGCCAAGTTTGCAGATGATACCAAATTATGTAGGGTGGTGAGAACCGCAAAGGATTGCGAAGAGCTCCAAGCGGACCTTGATAAATTAGGTGAGTGGGCTCAGAAATGGCAAATGCAGTTCAATGTAGAAAAATGTAAAGTGATGCACATAGGGGCAAAAAATCCAAACTTCACATACACGCTCCAGGGGTCAGTGCTATCAGTCACAGACCAGGAAAGGGATTTAGGCGTCTTAGTTGATAGTTCCATGGGAATGTCAACTCAATGCATGGCAGCTGTGAAAAAGGCAAACTCTATGCTGGGGATCATTAGAAAAGGAATTGATAATAAAACTGCAAAGATTGTCATG
>NW_025949627.1:0-11368 GCF_021028975.2 Sphaerodactylus townsendi
ATTATTATTATTATTATTATTATTATTATTATTATTATTATTATTATACTACACATAACAACACAGCACAAGGGTCTGGAGTTCATCTCTGAATATCGAGTCCTTCCCAAGGACCTAGGATATTTGAGGCATTTTTGTAGAATGCGTGCAGTTCCTAGAAGTGCTGCTTCCTGCCTCGTGTGGACTGAGGTCCTGTCCAAGTTTTTATGATGATGTTTACGTATCTGTTATTCTTTTAACTTCCTTTCCCTTTCCTGCAATTCCTTGTGGATAAAATACAAATTGTTTGAAATGAAAAGAACGCCCAAATGGCCAGATGCCACAGCCCCGCTGAGCACTGCGTTGGCCAGGCCTCGCCTGGAGTACTCATTGCCTGCAGTTCTGGAGGCCTCGTGGGCAGGGTGGAGCAGAGGAGAGCGAGGAGGGGGAGGATCCGGGGCTGGGAGACCGAGCCCCACTCGGGAGGAGGAGATGGGGGGGGGGAGACATGATTGCTCTCTCTGCGTATCTGAAGGGCTGTCACTTGGAGGAGGCCAGGGAGCCGTTCCTGTTGGAAGCAGAGGACAGGACTCGCACCCGTGGGTGTACATTATGGACGGAAAGGGGCCGGCTGGACGTTATGAATCTTTTTTTGTGTGTGGGTTTTTTTTGCAGTCAAAGTAGTCCATCAGAGGGATCAGCTGCCGGGTGTGTGTGTGTGTGTGCTCCCCTGATGCAGAGCAGGCTTTTTCCAGCAGAGAGCAGCGTGACCAAGGCAGGCTAAATGTAGCCGCAACAGATGAAAACACCACACCACAAACTAATTGTATTTCCAAGAAGACTTTATCTCAGGTGCAGATATTTACAGTGCAGACACAAATCAGCAAACAATTGGACAGCATGCTCTGCAGCAGCAACTCCAAAATTCCCCAGACGCAGCACACGTGTGCAGACTCTACTTTTATACATCAGCTAGCCTATCACAGAGAAGGTCCGTGATCTGGTTTGAACTGGTTCTGCACATCTGTACATCTGGCTTTTGTCAGGTGCTTCTGTAACCTCAGCTTGTGGGTTCTGTGGGGCAGTACTTGGAATGAGTTGCAACAACAATTTTTAAACAACAAAATGGTTTACTTTTCTTTACAATTTACACTTTTAAAACATCAACATTTAACGTTACAATTCAAGGTCCTGTTCAGGTTGCATTTCAAGTCCTTCTATTTACAGTCTACTGATATTGCCAAGTCCAATTTCTTCTTTGCGAGTTGGCTGGCTCCTGAAGACTCCAAGGGCTTGATGAACAGGTTGCAACATGATGAAGGTTTCCAGGAGAACTCTCACCCATTACAACCACAAAAGAAAACCCTTAACAAGGTGTTAAGGGCTTATAGAAATCAAGGTCCGAGTCTGGTAGCCTTGTTCTTCTGCAAAAGAGCTCTTTCAGCCTCTCTGCTGCTCCGAGTCTCCACCCCTTACTGGGTCAACCCATTCTGGGCCAACCCATTCTGGGTAATGGGGGTTACACTTCCTCGGACAGTAGCTGTCATTTAGATAATTATGATCTGTCTACTCACAAAATGCATACCGTTTTACTATATACCCTGACATCCCCCCCCCCCCCAACAGTCTGTAAGCTAGGGGTGGCCAACCTATAGGTGCTCCAGATGTTTATGGACTGCAGTTCCCATCAGCCCCTACCAGCATGGCCAGCAGAGGCTGATGGGAATTGTAGTCCATAAACATCTGGACCACCTATAGGTTGGCCACCCCTGCCCTAAGCAGTGGCCAGCCTCCCGTTGCATTAAAATGGTCCGTAACTGCCCCAGCAGTGCACATGGAGGGGAAGGGGGGGCAGATAGGAAAAAGTCCTTCTGATATGTGGCTCCAGGGGCAGGGAAACCAGGTCCTTCGGAAAGGAAACAGCGCCAGCTTTAACACTGGTGTTCCCCCCCCCCCCCAGCCACTCCCAGACAACAGCCGTGTGGCCGCGTGCTTAAACGTCTCCCATTCCCACCCAGGCCCTCTGGGCCGACGGCTTCTCCCGCTGCACTTTGGAACTTAAACGCAGCAGCTGCCCAGACCTGGATTCGAGCCACGCTTCTGGCGCTGCCTTCAGTCCCTCCCATGGGGAGGCCGCTCGGGGGGGGGGGGCTTGAGGGAGACGGCTTAAGATCATCCATCACCCGCCCGCAGCCTGCAGAAAGGAAGACGGGAACAGAAAGGAGAGAAGAGCTGGAAAAGACGGCCCACTTCTATCTGCAAAACACTGGGAGGCCGCCCAACTGTTGGCTGCCAGCTACACATTTCTAAGGTGTGGCTGTGGGTGTGATTCAGCAGGTACGGAGCCTTCTCTAGCCAGAACAGCCAGGTGCTCTCCTTAACTGGGAACCCGTGGGAAAGGTGGCAGGTTACAATTACACCTGTGACAGATCCTGCGCTTGAGGTCTTACGAAGGTGAGCTTCACGGGCAAAGAGGGCAGGTGAGCAGGGCGAAGCCTTCACAGGAACCACACAGGTAAGGCCAGATGAATACAGCTGCCAGGAGATAAGCAGTAGTCTGTACTAAGTGCCTTGAATCAGGGGGGTGTGTGTGTGTGTGTGACTATTTCTCTGCTCCTCCGACTCCCTTGGCAGCCGCCTCTCCTTCTCCGCTCTGCCAGTCCCCGGCCACAGCCTCTTCAAGGGCAGAAAACTCTCCCGCCGGTCATTTTACCTGGCAGCTATTGATGACACTCTTTTATTTGGAATTCAGTTGTCCCCTTTTTGTGTAGACTTGCTGATTCCCTGATCAGGGTGGATCACTTAGTTTGGGTTTCTTAAAATACCCCACTGTTAAGGAGTTTTAAAACCGCTTATAGTTGCCTTCCCTCCCTCTCCGCCCTACAGACGCCTTGTGAGGCAAGTGGGGCTGAGAGAGTTCGGAGAGGACCGTGACTGGCCCAAGGTCACGCAGCAGGCTTCGTGTGCAGGAGTGGGAAACACAATTCAGATCACCAGATAAGAGTCTGGCACTCACATGGAGGAGCGGGGAATCAAACCCAACTCTCCAGATTAGAGTCCACCACGCTTAATGTCTGTGCCAGGCTGGTGCTTCCCGTATTTTTCCTTCACCAGCCAAATACCCGCGGCACGGCCTCTTCCTCCTCTGCATATGCCAAATGACTTTGTTTGGTACAGAAGTTTGTCTCCCTGTGTGGACACATCTCTATTTGAGAGCCAGCAAGGCGCACTGGTTAAGAGCAGGTGGATTCTAATCTGGCGAACCGGGCTTGATTCTCCACTCCTTCACCTGAGTGGCGGAGGCTTATCTGTAGGCGACTTGTCCGGCCTCCCTGCTGCCCTGTGGGTTGGGACAGGTGCGCACCTTTTCCCACGGGCTCCCAGGCAACCAGGCGCGCCTCTCTTTCGCCTGGCTGACCAGCAGGCACCGCACTGTGGCCGAGGGCTGCTGCACATTTGTTTGGAAAAGACTGATTTGGAAAGTTTTCTTTGAAAAGGTTGCTGTGCCGCCCCTTTCGGGCTAAGCCGGACTCCCGAGGGCCACGGGGCTGGTCCGCGAAAGACTGCGCTCTGGGGGAGACTGCTGCGTCCGCGGGGGGGGGGGGGGGGGTCCTCTGGCAGGCATCCCTTGCAAAGGCAGGTGGGCGTGGGAAGGAACCACAGCCCCCCCCCCCCCAGCAATACCTGGTGTTGCAAAAGGTAGATCTGGAGAAAGGGGGAGGGGGCGCAGAAGCAGATCCTGGGGCAACCCCCTCCCCTCCCCCCATGATGAGAGCTTCCCTGCAGCTGGCTGGTGGGATAACCAGACAAAATCCACATGGATCAGAATGGAAGTCTCATTGCAAGACGCAGGGGTTTGTGAGTGACATGTGTGTGTTTTCCTGGAGAAAATCATGTCTGTTAATTGATGAATTATTTGTCCTCAGCGCGCACTGGGTGGGTGGGTGGAGGGGAGCAATGTGGAAGAACCCGACCAGTAGGGGTGCTGGTGCTATTCCTGGAAACCACGTGGCTTCCTTTTGCCCAGCCCCCCCCCTCCGTTTCCCGTCCTCCAGGGCCGCAGAAGGCCCCGCTTAGTTGGCTCAGTGAGGCCCAAACCCTGAAAGCTGCGAGGACGGATCCAGCGCCCAAAATCCGTTTCCTGAACTGGGGGGGGGGGTGTTGGAGAGCGGCTCCTCCCCCGCGCCCTAAAACCCTTCCTTTGCCCCCCCTCCTCCTGCAGATTTCAGCTCCCCCCACTGGGCTCGGTTGCCATCCCCCAGGCAGCGGCTGGAGACCTCCTCCTTCCACCCCGATCATCTTCAGGCGACTGAGACCAGCCCCTCCTCTGCTGGAAACGGCCGCTTCGAGAGGCGGCCTCAGTTGCAGCCTATGGAAGCCCTCCCCAGCCCCCCCCCCCATCTCCAGGCGTTTCCCGACCTGGAGCTGGCAACCCAAGCGCGGGGCTGGGGGCTCTTGGGGACCCAGGTGTGAGTCGCGCCCCCGCCCCGCGAGCTGGCCGGGTGATCCTGAGCCTCGTCCTCGGCCTAACCTACCTCCGAGGGCTGTTGTGCAGGAGAGCGAACGAATGTCCGCAGCTGCTTCGGGCCTTGCCCGTGGAAGCGAACGGCGGGGCGGGGCGGGGGGATTATTTCCAGGGCCGGGTGTGTGTGTGTGTGTATATATGTATGTATGTATATATATGTCTATATATATGTCTATGTATATGTCTATATGTACGTCTATATGTCTGTGTGTGTGTGTGTGTGTGTGTATATGTGTCTATATGTATGTATGTATGTATGTATACAGACACACACATACAGACAGAGAAAGAGAGAGAGAGAGGCTCCGAGGCCCCCCAAAGGCGGCCGGACTCGGCCTGCAGCGGCAGCGGACAGCAGCGCCCCTCCGGCGCCGGGAGTGGGGTGGGGTGGGGGGAGGCGGCAGGCGGGCAGGCAGGGGGGCCGGCCAGACTCGCGCCCCGCCCGCCGGGCTCCGTAGGGCGGGGGCAGCGGTGAGCGGGGGGGGGCGCGGCGCTGGCATCTCCCGGGCCCGGTCCGCGCCAGGCGAGGCGAGGCGAGGTGAGGCCGGCGGAGCCATCCGGTGGGGCGGGGAGGGGGCGCTTCTCGGTGGCCGCTTCACCCGGCGGCCTTCTGCCTTCTCTCCGCAGGAGGAAGAGGAGGAGGAGCGGCGGCAGGAGGAGGAGGAGGAGGAGGAAGAGCGCGAGGCGGCGGCCGGGCCGGGCCGGGCGCGTCGATGGGGCCGGCGGTGGCGCGGGGCGTGGGGCGGCTGGCGGGGCTGCTGGGGGGCTGCAGGCTCCGGTGCCGGCGGCGGGTGGCGACGGGGCTGCTGGCCGGCCTGGTCTGCCTCTCGGCGGCCGCCTTCCTGTGCAGCGGCGGCCACGAGGAGCTCTTCTCGCGGGCCCTGCCCCTCTGGGCGGCCGCGGGCGGCGGGGGCCCCCCCGACGACCCCCCTGCGCCGCCGCCCCCGCCCCGCCGCCCCGCGGAGTTCGCGCTGGAGCCCCCGCCGCCCCCCGCCTGCGCCCCCCCGACGGGCCCGCGGCGGCGGCGGCTGCTGCTGCTCTCGCTGGTGGTCAGCGCCACCGACCACGCCGAGCAGCGCCAGGCCGTGCGGGCCACGTGGGGCGGCGTAGGGGGGTCGCCTCCGGGGGCGCTGCGGACCTTCTTCGTGGTGGGGCTGCCCGGGGACCCCTCGCGGCAGGCGGCGCTGGAGGAGGAGGCGCGGCGGCACGGGGACCTGATCCAGGGGCGCTTCGTGGACACCTACGCCAACCTGACCCTGAAGACCCTGGCGCTGCTGGGCTGGGCCGCCTTCCGCTGCCCCGCGGCCGCCTTCGTGCTCAAGGTGGACGACGACGTCTTCATGAACCTGCCGGCCCTGGCCGCCCACCTGGACGCCCTGCGCGACCCCCGGGGCCTCTACCTGGGGCGCATCCACTGGCGGGTGCGGCCCGACCGGAACCCCGCCAGCCGCCACCACGTGCCCGCCGCCCTGTACCCCGGCGACGTCTTCCCCCCCTACTGCAGCGGCACCGCCTACGTCCTCTCGGGGGACGCCGTGGCCGCCGTCCTGGACGCCGCTCGCCACGTGCCCCTGGTCCCCGTGGAGGACGCCTTCGTGGGCCTCTGCGCCTGGCGGGCCGGCATCACCCCTCGGCACGTGGTCCGAATGGCGGGCTCCACCCACTTCCCTGCCGACCCCTGCTGCTACCGGGAGGTCCTGTTCAGCGTCCACGACGTGGCGGCCCCCAAGATGGTGGACATGTGGCAGAGGGCCTGGCGCCAGGAAGCAGCCTGCACCTTCTTCCAGCACGCCTTTGGGATCCTCCGGTGCCGGATCCTGTCTTGGATGGAAGCCGGCCTGTGAGGAGGAGGAGGAGGCCCGAAGGAGCTGGCTGGAACCTCCACGGGAGACGTTGCCACGGGAAAGCCGACCCCTGGCTGGACTGGGGGATTGTGGCTTTCCGCCTTGCAGCAACAGGAGGATGTTGATACGTGTGGCCCCGCTGAGGATACAGCCCGTCACTCCGTCTTTTGTATGTTACTGCGGGAGGGACACACACACACACACAAAAGTGCCTTGTACTTCTACAAGCTGGGGTGGGGTGGGGTGGGGGCGGTGTCTGCCACAGTCGATAGCTGTCTCTTCAGACCGGCAGCTGCTTTGCAGGATCGCAGGCAGGCAGGGTCTCCCCCGTCTTTCCCCCTTCAGAGTCCTGGAGAATTTGGGGGGAAGGAGGAGGGAGCGCCCCCTCCTCTGGCTCAGCCGGCATGAACCCCCACCACCAAGGAGAACAGAATCCAGAGTTTTCAACGTACAGCCCCCCCCCCCCTCCCTCCAGACTTTTCCAAGATTCAATTTCAGGAGCACTTGCAAGATCAAAAGGATCTCCAGGGTGGGACCTCTCAAGAGTTCAGGCTTTGGGTACCTGAAGACCTTGCGGGCGCTTCTGGACTCGAATCTTGCTTCTCTACTTAGTCTTGGTAGGCCACAAAGTGAATCTGCTGTGTGATGCGGCAGCCAAGGAAGCCAATGCGATTCCCAGCTGCCTCAATGGGACACAGAGTGTCTAGATTGAGGGCTGTAACAGCACGTCTCTGTTCTGCTTTGGACAGACCTCGCCTGGAGTCCTGTGTTCAGTTCTGGGCATCACAATTCAAGGAGGACACTGACAGCTGGAACGGGCCCAGGGGAGGGCGGCCAAACTGGTAAAAGGTCTGGAGTCCATGCCCTGCAAGGAGAGGGAAGTTAGAGCTGGGGACATTGAGTTTGGCAAAGTGTGGGGGGACGACGACATGATAGCTATTTTTAGATATCTCATAGAATCATAGAGTTGGAAGAGACCAGAAGGACCATCAAGTCCAATCCCCCTGCCATGCAGAAACACACAACCAAAGAGGGAGATCCCACCACACCCGGAGGCAGCGTGATCCACTGTCGAACAGCCCTGACTGAAGGGATATCGTGTCAAAGAGGGAGCAAGCTTGCTTTCTGCTCCTCAAGAGACTGGAACATTGGAGTAATGGATTCAAGGTGCAGGAAAAGAGGTCCCGCCTAAACATCGGGAAGAACTTCCTGTGTGACCGTGGAATGTGCTGCCTCAGAGGGGGGTGGAGTCTCCTCCTTTGGAGTCTTGTAAACAGAGGCTGGGTGGGCCTCTGTCAAGGGTGCTTTGACGGTGGGTTCCTGCATGGCAGGGGGGTTGGACTTGATGGTCCTTCTAGACTCTCCCGTCTCTGTGATTCTGCTGCAAGACCATGGTAGCTACTAAATGCTGCAGGCTTGGGCAAGGCCCCTGAGTAGACCCCAGAAGGCCAGGGGAGAGGGCTTTGGCAGGACTTTCCGGGGACAGAGGGGCTGAAGAAGGCCCCCCCCCCACTCAGTGCTGGGAGGCGGAAGCCGTTGTGCCCCATTTGAACACCGTAAGAGGCCTGCTGCATGAGGATCCCCCTAGTCGGCCAGCATCCCCTCTCACACAAGGGCCAGCCAGTTCCTCTGGAGAGGCGGCGGCAGCAGCAGCAGCAGGGCAGAGAGGCCGAGGCCTCCCCCCACTGTCCCCTCCTGGCACGGGCATCTGGAGGCGGAGTGCCTGAATTGCTGGGCTCTCCAGCCTTTCCCCCTCTTTGTTTCCCGCCCATCGTCCAGCCCAGCCCAGCGTCCTTCCTGAGATACGTTGAACAGAACTGCACACAGCAATCCAAATGAGGCTGCCCCACTGATCTGTACGGGGGGCGTTCTAATCCCAGCTGCTTTATCTGCAGCTCCTTCCTGAGCAGCCCCTCCCCACACGTGTGAGCGTCAAGCGTTGTCAAGTCTCAGCTGATGTTTGGCAACTCCAGGCAAGTGAGCAGCAGAGGTGGGGGGGCCGTTGCCATCCCGGGGGGGGGGGGGGCTTTCTTGGAGGTCTCCCCTCCAAACACCGACCCTGCTGAGCTTTTGGAGAGATTGGGCTAGTCTGTGCCGCCTTCCCGCCCAGTCCCCAATAACGATGTTCAGTGTATTGTCGAAGATTGGGGTGCTGTGGGGTTTCTGGGCTGTGTGGCCGTGTTCAGGAGAAAATGCTTCTGGAACGCGGCCATACAGCCCGGAAACCCCACAGCACCCCAACAAAGAAGTTGCCTTTTTCAGTGCTGTGTCTGCTACTACCCCGAGGCCTCCCCCCCCCCCTTCTCCATCTCAGCAAATTCAGCTCCCGTGAGCCCTGTGCCGGAAGCTGGGATTTTGGTTGTACACCACTTTACAGAGCTCTGTTTGCCGCTTTGTTCCCCACACACCCAGTTTGTGGAGCTGTTTGTTTATATTCCTACGCCACCTCTTCGGAGCCCTGCCCAAGGCCGACGACACCGAGAAACCGCAGCGTGGTGGCGGGCCTTGATTTTTGCCAACAGAACATTTGACCTTCTCAAAAGCCTTTGGAAAGTCCAAGTATATACTGTCTACGGTGTCATATCCCATTTCTGGGCGTGTGTCTGTTTACTTTAAAACCAGCGCATTGAAAGTTTGTCCAGTCTGTTTACTTTAAAACCAGCACATTAACCACTAAACCACAAGGTGGCATTGCGGGGAATATACCCCGTATACCCCGAGGTCCTCTCCGCCGTCTCCCTTTAGCTTTCCTAAGAGAAGCTAGAAGTGTGTTTATTACAGGTGTTGTGGAAACCTTGTAACCTGGCCAAAGATCACTCCGTGTTATTTTAAAGAGTTTTTTAAAATTTTAAATCAGTGCTGAAAATGATTTAATAAAGAATAACCATAATACAAGAAACACCAGCCCGTGTCAATGAAACCGGAAACAGAGAGCGCACGGGGCCATTTCTTGTTCTAGCTTCAGTTTTTTAAAAAAACAAAACAAGCCCTGAGGTTGTCTGAAGCCTCCTCAGCATCCCACATCTGGAGAGTCAGGAGGTTGAGGGCGTGACGGTCTTATCTACACACTTACACAAATGTGACGTGACTCTGTTAAAACTAATTCGTTTTCTCTGAACACCTGACAGAGGCCCCTCCTGAGCCCTGGATGGCCCTCGGCCAAAGAGCGCCCGTTTCCGCCCTGGTGTTTGCATTTATTCTGGGCGTGGAGTCACTCACGGCCGCCAGGAGGTTCGCTGAAACAGCAGGAGACGTGTACTTGCTGGCAGAAGTGAAAACAGAGCAAATTTCTAGGCCTGCTTAGTCCAAGAATCTGGACCATTACAGTCTGCTCCCGTGGCAGCGTCACGGCTACTCCGGGGTCTGTTCCCTCCGAGAGGTTCCCTGTGCAGAAGCCACACGGATCCTCCCTCCGCAGGCCTGGCCCCTGTAGCTGCGGAATAATTGTGATTGTGGTGACTAGTCGTTTGTGAGGCAGGCTGTGCCTCTGGACCAGTCTCCTGGTGCAGCCGCTGAATTCAGTGATCGGTTCCGCAGACCTCACACGGATCTCGGACCAGGCAACTCTCATTCCCCCAATTTGGCTCCACGCTCCAGACTCCCTTCCCGTAAACGGGGGCTGCGGTGAAGGTGGGGGAAAAGGAGATTCACTCTCCGCAAGGAGCACTGGGGCAAAACATACCCCGAGGTCCTCTCCGCCGTCTCCCCATCTCCCTTTAGCAATCCCTGCATTCCTTCTTCGGAATCCAGGGCTGTCTGTGGGCTCAACCGGGTCAGGGACCCCCAGCCCTAAGGATTGAACTCTCTTCTGAAATTTCCCCCCAAGTCTCTGTTTAACACCCCCCGCCTTCGTTTTTGTAAAGTTCCCGCTTTTGAAATCAAATGTTACGGTTTTGGACTTGAGGGGTGACTTCCACTGACGCTGGTGGTTGGTGGCCCCGGCCCCTGACTGGTGCAGCAGTCTGTCCGTCTTGCCCAGAGCCTTACCCTGAGCGAACCCCAAGATTGCCACCCGTCTGGCTGGCGCTCAGCTCGGTGCGCAGTGCTGGACACCTCCTGCAGCAGCGCCCCTCAGTCCTTCCGTGGCACGGGGGCCACTGAGATGCTGCCAGGGAGCGGAACCCGCCGGTTCTCCACGTGCCCAGCGGGGGCTCTGGCCCCGTCTCCCTCCCTGGCCAGGCCCGAAGGAATCGCCCACTCCTCCCATTCCGGCCTTTCCCGCCACCTCTGTGGCTTGCACGGGTCTTCTCCCTGGGGAGCCCGAGGCCTGCCCCACCCAGTTATGGGCTCCCCCAGCAGCCTGCAGGGGGCCCACGGGGGGGGGGATTGGACCCCTTGTGGCAGCTGACAGGAGAGGCCGCCTGGCCATCCCACCCACCCTTTGCCTTGGCTCTGCCCTCACCCCAAAGGAGGTGGGGGGTGGGTGATCTGCTCCCTCAGGCAAGGGACCATCTGCACACAGGAGCTGCCCCCCCCCCCCCCAAGGCCTGAGAGCTCTCGGGAAGCCCTGGAGGAGCCTGGGGGCTGGGCGACTGCTGGCCACTGGAGATTCCTTCCCCAATGCGGAGGGGAGCTGCTCAGCCGTGCCCCGAGAACCCTCCGTGGGGTGGGCAGGGCAGCTCCCCAAGTTCCTCCTGAGTGCTGAACCTCAATTTACCAGCTCCCTGAAGGAAATGGGGCCTGCTTTGCACAACACCCCTGTGGAGGAGGACAGCGGCTGCTGCCAGCTGGAAACAAGAATCCTTCTCTAACTTCTTAAAGCCTGACAGAGACTCTGGCAGAGGCCGGGGGAGACGGCGGAAAGGCTAGGTACGGGCCGGGGGTGGGTGGAACTCAGCCATCCAGACCTCCCCTCTTAACAGAGTCTGGGGCAAAGGGATGACTTGGGCAGGCAGTATGGTACAGCGGCTAGAGCACAGGTTCTAATCCCCACTCCCCCGTGAAAGCTCACTGAGTAACTTTGGCCCAACCTAACCTACCTCACAGGGATGTGGTGAGGATTTCAATGGAAGGGAGAACC
>NW_025949628.1:0-25780 GCF_021028975.2 Sphaerodactylus townsendi
CCAATTGGCCATGCTGGCAGGGGCTGATGGGAACTGTAGTCCATAACATCTGGAGTGCCAAAGGTTCGCCACCACTGATCTATACCAACTCAAATCATTCCAAACAATCACTGTCAAACAGGCAAAGGTATAAGACCCAAAAATTAGTAGGATAGCTAACCCCCATTTGGGGCCTGGCAGGCTGACAGAAATAAGATCTCCTGTCACAATGCAACTTTGCCCACTGAAGGTTGGGGAATACCAGGAGATTTAGGGGGGTATAATTTCACAGAGTCCACTTTCCAAAGCAGCCATCTTCCTCCTGGGAAACCGATTTGTCTTGCCAAGAGATAAGCTCTAATTACAAGATAATGGGCCACTGTGAAGGTTTCGCTGTGAAGTCATTCAACAACGGAGGAATGACAGCCCATGGGTATATATTGTCCATGTTAATTTGTTGCTGTTGAGTCCTTTGCAGAGGGACTATTTGGTTTAAGTTTCTTTTGTGTAAATGATCACACAATAATCAGCCTGTGTAGGTATTGGCTGTTGTGGGTTTTCCGGGCTGTGTAGTCCACGTGGTCTGGTAGATCTTGTTCCTAACATTTGGCCTGCATCTGTAACTGGCATCTTCAGAGGTGTAACATCTTTCTCTCCGTGATACAGTTGAATCCGGCCGTGAAAGCCTTCGACAATACTGTGTAGGTATTGTTGATGTTGTTAAGTTTGACACAGTATAAAAGCTTATTTATAATTGTTTACATGTTTATTGAATATTAGAGACACTGATCAATAATACCATTAGCCATACAGGTGCTTGCTTTCTGTAACCTCCCCCACTTTCATTATGGTTGTACTTGCAGGTTGGCAACCTTAACAAAATGGCTGCTTTTGGGGGGGGGGGACTTTGTGGCGCACTGAGATCCCTCCCCTGCCCTCCCCTGGTACCCTGCCCAGATATCCAGGAATTTTCCCACCCAGACCTGGCAATCCTACAGTTTAGCCCAGGGGTAGGGAACCTTTAACACTCAAAGAGCCATTTGGACCCATTTTCCACAGGAAAAGAAAACACTTGGAGCCGCAAATAATTTTTGACATTTAAAATAAAGATAACACAATATATATTGGGTTTTTTTTACCTTTTACTCCGCTCATTCTGAGAAGCGCATGGATGCGCCCGCCCTGCTGCCTGCAGGGCGGGCAAGGATGAAGCCGGTGGCTCGGCCTCGCCGGCCACCGGGAAAGCGCCCACCCCGCTCCAACGGGGCGGGCGAGAGGGGAAGCCCGCGGCGCGGCCCAGCCGACTGCGGGCAGTTGGTGCGCCCGCCCTGCTGCCTGCAGGGCGGGCAAGGATGGGGCCGGCGGCTCGGCTCGTGGAGCCGCAGTGCAAGGGCAGAAGAGCCGCATGCGGCTCTCGAGCCGCAGGTTCCCTACCCCTGGTTTAGCCAAAGGCCACCTTAAACAATTCTGCCTAAACTGTTGTTCCCTGTAAGCCGATTTAACTGTAGAGCAAATGCTGAAATTTTGAAAAGTTTAATCAAAAACAGGAATTTGGATAAGGGTTTTCGGTCAGAGATGGAAATCATACAAAGTCCTCTGCTCACAGCAGTGTTTCTTCATTAAGATGGACTGCGCCCAACAACAACATTTTCGAGAACTTAACAGTTCACAACTCGAGGGAAACTATGGTATGGCTGCAATTTCAGCAAATGTCTACTACATCGTATTTGGATTGCAGTAGATCCACAGACGTGCATATGTGTGAAGGCTTTGTATAAAGCAACTAGAAATCCCTGTCAGACCTCTTGTGGCCGTTTTGTGAGGTTCACAGACTCCAAAAAAAAGATTTGCTACCGGCTGTCTGACAAGAACAAATACAACCCTGTAGTAAGTGAACAAAAATTCAAAAGCAGTTATGTCCAGTCCACTGCAATGCCATATTATGGTGATTGTTTGACATGAGCCTATGTCAACGTCTGATTGTTCTCTCTTAGCTCCAGCATGTTTGCACCACAATAACTGATATTTTTGCCTGTGTAGAATATTGTAATTATGGAAAGCACCAGATATACCAAATGGGAAAGATTGGCTCTCTGTTATATTAGCTCCATTTAGCCACTTCTAGTATCCCCCTAGTTCCCCTCTGGGTTAATCTATTTTTCATCTCTCTCTCTCTCCAGATTGTGGTTTTGAAACTCATGGTATTGGCTGAGTCCTGCTTTCTTTTTAGCGCAGTTGCATCATTCTTATGGGGGAGAGGTTTTGAGGACTCCTGGGAAGAGGGAAAGTACATTTCCCTACTTCAACATCCACCACGTCCCCTCTGGGTCCATCTCTGCTTTCCTGTCTCCTACTTATCTGACACTTGGGCAGTTTCCACCTCTAGTTTGAGAAGTTCCTGGAGGTTTAGGGTTTGTACTGGGGGAAGGTAGAGTTTGGGATGAGGAAGGAGCTGAGCAGAGATTGAAAGATATAGTAGAATCTATCCTCCAAAGCTGCAATTTTCTTGAGGGGAACTCTGTAGTCTGTTGATCATTTGTAATTCCTGGGAAATTCCAGGCCCCACTAGAGTTGGCAAATGTGACCTCTGATTTCTTTCTTTCTTTCTTTCTTTCTTTCTTTCTTTCTTTCTTTCTTTCTTTCTTTCTTTCTTTCTTTCTTTCTTTCTTTCTTTCTTTCTTTCTTTCTTTCTTTCTTCTTCTTCCTTCCTTCCTTCCTTCCTTCTTCCTTCCTTCTTTCTTTCTTCCTTTCTTTCTTCTTTCTTCTTTCTTTCTTTCTTTCTTCTTTCTTCTTTCTTTCTTTCTTTCTTTCTTCTTTCTTTCTTTCTTTCTTTCTTTTTTTCTTTCTTTCTTTCTTTCTTTCTTTCTTTCTTTCTTTCTTTCTTTTTTCTTTCTTCCCCCCACCTTCCCCCCCCCGGGCCCCCCCCCGCCCCCCCCCCCCTCCCCCCCCCCACCGCCTCCTCCACCCCCCCCCCGTCCCGCCCCCTCCCCCCCTCCCCCCCCCCCCTTCCTTTCTTTCTTTTTTTCTTTCTTTTTTTCTTTCTTTCTTTCTTTTTCTTTCTTTCTTTCTTTCTTCTTTCTTTCTTTCTTTCTTTCTTTTTTCTTTCTTTCTTTCTTTCTTTCTTTCTTTCTTTCTTTCTTTCTTCTTTCTTTTTCTTTCTTCTTTCTTCTTTCTTTCTTTCTTTCTTTCTTTCTTCTTTCTTTCTTCTTTCTTTCTTCTTTCTTTCTTTCTTTCTTTCTTTCTTTCTTTCTTTCTTTCTTTCTTTCTTTCTTTCTTTCTTTCTTTCTTTCTTTCTTTCTTTCTTTCTTGCCTGCTCCTCAGCTTCTGCTGCTCCCCCCCCCTCGTCTTCTCTCTCTTCTCCAGGTTGTGGTTTGTGTTACTATGGTAATCCAATACACTGCCAAAATGCTTCTTTCTCTTTCTTTCCCTGCTGTTTTTAATTATTTTTAAAAATTAAACACATTGTTTTTAAAAAATATACCATCCCACCTTTCCACACATCATAAATAGGATTGCAGTCCTCAATTTGAGACATTCCTGGAGCTTTGGGTCCAGGTGGAGCTTTGGGAAGTTGGGTTTGGGGAACTTTCCAAACTCTTCGCCAACCTCTGCACTTGTTTCTTTAGGAGCATCTTACGTGGCAGATGCAAACGGATCATGTTTAATGACATGCAAATAAAAGAACCATCTGTTGATTTCCGTATATCAAGCGGTGTGTGTTCAGTGCTGCCACTTCCAACTTATGGCGATGCGATGAATTAATCACTTCCAACATGTCCTCTCATTAACAGCCTTATTCAGGTCTTAACAATCAAGCTGTAGTTAGCAGTAAAAGGAGCAAGCTGGGTTTTTTTCCTTCTGATGAACCGGCGATCACACGAACTCACGATGCTGAGTCAAACCACAGGGGTATCAGGTTTAGTGGAGAGACAATGGTCGATTCCGCACTTGCGTTATCGACCTAAGTTCGAGCTGCGTTCGACCTAAGTGCTCCGCACAACCACTGGGATCGATGTGGTTTTGCACCAGCTTCGCCCCGTGTAACGGTCAAATTTCCGACTCCAGTTGGGAACTACTACTTTTTCAGGGAACCACGCTCGAACTCAGCTCGATTCCAGTTAAGTGTGGAATCTCTGGTGCCAGGAGTCCCCCATTCAGCCAATCACAGTTGAGTGTTTCAGGCATGCGTACAGCTGGCCAATCAAAAAACACCACCTTCATCCCTCCATTCCTGTGGCAGTTTTTTTTATAACATGTGGGGGGATAGACGGAACATGGCCGTAGAACAGTAGCCAATCGGAATGGAGCGGCGAAGAGGCACAGGATGATTCCACCCTCCGAGCTGGGATCAAGCTGGTTGCAGTGGGTAACAACAATGGCTTCGACCTAGGTTAGTACCCTTCTCAGGGAACTGGGTCGAACCTATTTTACTCGTGTGCGGAATTGCCCAATGTGGTGTAGCTGTCAATGACTGAGAAACCCAAGTTGAGTCCCAAGCCTGCCCTGATGGAATCTGTAAGGCTGAACACACTCAGACAAAGCTAACTTTAGAAAAGGAACTTTATTGATTTACGTCGCCCTAACTTCAGGGTGCTGGAACTGAGGATTCTTGTCCTCAGTTCCAGTATTTAAACTATTTACAAAGGCAGACAGCAACCAATCAACTCTTCCCCTCCTCCCAGCTCCTGGTCTCCCATTGGTTCTGAAGCTCTGGTGGAATGTAGCTTCTCAGTTTGTTTTCCCACACTTTTTGGGAAAAGGTAGGAACCAGTGCATGTTGGGAATTGCAGTCCTGACAGGGCTCTTGGCTTTAAAAAGGGCTTGGATAGATTTATGGAGGAGAAGTCGATCTATGGCTACCAGTCTTGATCTGCCTTGATCTCAGATTGCAAATGCCTTAGCAGACCAGGTGCTCAAGAGCAGCAGCAGAAGGCCATTGCTTTCACCTCCTGCATGTGAGCTCCCAAAGGCACCTGGTGGGCCACTGCGAGTAGCAGAGTGCTGGACTAGATGGACTCTGATCTGATCCAGCAGGCCAGTTCTTATGTTCTTATGTTCTTATTACAACTGATTTCCAAGCAACAGAGATCAGTTCACCTGGAGAATATGGCCACTCTGGAAGGTGGAATCTATGGCGTAATACCCACTGAGCTCCCTCCAAAAACCTCCAGCTATTTCCCAATCTGGAGCTTACCATCCTAGCTCCAACCCTCCAACACCAGGAATATCCCATACTGGAGTTGGTAACCCTAGTCCTCAAGCTTTTGTCTCCTTAGAACCATGGTGGCGAACCTATGACGCTCCAGATGTTCACGGACTACAATTCCCATCAGCCCCTGCCAGCAATTGGCCATGATGGCAGGGGCTGATGGGAATTGTAGTCCACGAACTTCTGGAGCACCATAGGTTCGCCACCACTGCCTTAGAATGTTGTCACTTGGTGGTGAATAAAATGCATGACCCACATGCTCAGAAGCTCTCTTGTTAGGAATTCTGAGCCCAAACCACGTTTTTGTTTAGGACTGAAAGCAGAATACAAGGTGGGAAAACGAAAGAGGGCATTAGAAAACAAGATGGAGGGGGGTTGCCTGAGGGGGAAAGCAGCCTGAATGACAGAGCGTGTCCAACAACAACAACAGCTCAGCGCTGAGATGCTAAGACATGCTGGCTCATTTTTCTTCCGCTAATTAGTCCCCTAATTACTTGGCTGTTTTGCTTAATTAAAACCAGAGAGAGACAGGAAGGGGGGATTTATTAGGGGCTCTCCTCCTCGCTCCCAATCAGCACTAATTAATATCATCTCCAACTGCACGCTTAATGAGCTGCTAATTAACCGTGGAGGGAGGAGGATTCATTCATCCTCCTCTTCACCTGCTCGGCTCGTTGACCCCCAAAAGATGAGGAGTTGCTGATTCCACCGCCTGCTCCCTCCTCCCTCCCCCCCTTCTGCAAGCAGGCCCTGATCCGTCTCCTCAGCTTTCCAGTCAGGTTCAAGAGCTGTTTTTCTGTTTATGTAGACAATGGGGGATTTCCCATCAGTCACGTGGATTCCCAGCAGAAGGAGGCTGGGCAGGGAAAGCAGCCAATAACCTCGGGGTGATGTCCAGTTTTGGAGTGTGTGGAGTGGATACTGGAGTGGGAGGGATGGGCTCTTGGTGAGACAGGTTGCAAAGGGGATTTTACTCCCCCCCCCCTTTTCCTTTCAGCCTGAGTCAACACCTGACTGAATCTTTTGACTCCTAAGCAGCCTCTGAGTATTTCTTCCAGTGAGCGGGACACAAGCATAGATAGGGAGGCAATCCAGAATTGCAGCGCCACAAAGAATTTGTCTAGTTTGCCTCTGTGTTTGGGATGGCTTTATTTCTCCTCCTCCTCCTCCTCCTCCTCCTCCTCCTCCTCCTCCTCCTCCTCCTTCAAGTTCCAACTGACTTGTGGGGACCCTCCAAGGCTTCAAGGACAGATTGTGACAGGCAATGGCCAATGCAATAAAATGTTCTACTACTAAATAATCGACCACACAACACTTTGCCCCACCCTGACTTCCAAACTGGAGCAGTGACAATCCACATAGCATCACTCACTAGTGGTCCACATTCTTGGTGGCGAACCTTTGGCACTCCAGATGTTACGGACTACAGTTCCCATCAGCCCAATTGGCCATGCTGGCAGGGGCTGATGGGAATTGTAGTCCATAACATCTGGAGTGCCAAAGGTTCGCCACCACTGGGTTTCTACGAAGACCCCAGGAAAGTGTCCTAGATAAATTAGAACTCCCAAATTTCTGTCAAAGCCTTCAGGGCATGGCCATTTGGCCATGCTGACAGAGGCTGCTCTGGAATTGTAGTTCGATGAACATGCTTGGAGAGCCGCAGGTTGCTACCCCTGACTTTCTAGGCATGTTTTCTCTCAAGGTTGGCAAAGCCTCTTTTAAAATCGCAGTGTAAGCCCAATTTTCGGAGAAACAGGGTAGTATGCCATCTGGACCAGAAGGTGCCAATTTCAAAACTTCCCACATACAGCATCGCTATTTTACTTCTCTCATTACCTCACTGTCACCACTTTCCTGTTCGGGCCCTGCGGGATCTGGTTGAGTTCCGCAGGGCCTGTAAGACAGAGCTGTTCCACCGGGCCTTTGGGGAGCCTAGCCGTTGATAGGGGCCC
Source organism: Sphaerodactylus townsendi (assembly GCF_021028975.2). Lineage (NCBI taxonomy): Eukaryota > Metazoa > Chordata > Lepidosauria > Squamata > Sphaerodactylidae > Sphaerodactylus > Sphaerodactylus townsendi. The sequence continues at coordinate 7,141 of NW_025949628.1, forward strand.
CCTCCCTCTCCTCCCTCTCCTTTATTATAACATCAAGTGGATCCACCGCCTCATCCCCCCTCTGGGGCTCTGGGTGAACTGAAGCTGGCGCCATCTTGTTTTAATGTTAGTTTAATGTTAATTTTAATAATGTTGTATTTTAATAAGATAGGGTTTATTTATTAGAGCCATATTAACTTATATTTATTGGATTTTAATCTATTATTGTGCTCTGTTATATGTTGTTCACCGCCCTGAGCCCTCCGGGGGAGGGCGGTCTATAAACCAAAAAATAATAATAATAATAATAATAATAATTCCTGTTGCTCCCTCAGAAGGCTTTAAAAAAACAACAGTTGCTATATCACTATATCTACTTTTTTTTTAAGCCCTGAGGTGGTTTGGCCTGGGAGTGAAGGTGGGGAGGCTGTGAGGATATGAATGTGGAAAGTGAAGCGCCTAGGTCAGGGTGGCCAACCTATGGCACTCCAGATGTTCATGGACTACAATTCCCATCAGCTCCTGCCAATTCTGGAATGCCATAAGTTGACCAGGCCTGAATGTGGACACACAAATTCTTGTGCATTCACAGCAGCAACGAATTCACAACAGAATCGTTGCCAGGGGGATGCTGCTTGTCTTGCCTCTATTGCTTTCATGGCATGGTTCCAGGTGGGTAGCTGTATTGTCCACAGGAGAAGAACAAGATTCGAATCCAGTGGCACCTCAGAGACCAGCTAGTTTTCCACAGTCCAAGCTTTCATGAGTTAAAGCTCTCTTGTATCTGATAACGGGAGCTTTGTCTCTTGAAAGCTTCCACCCTGGAAATCTAGTTGGTCTCTGAGGAGCTACTGGACTCAAATCTTAGAATCATAGAACCATAGAGTTGGAAGAGACCCCGGGCAGAGGTGGATCCAACTAGTCTCTACCCACTTCAATACAGGAAGTGGTTATCTAATTTTTCTGGAGATGCCCATCCAGCAGCTACTAAAGCAACCCTCCCTGCTCTGCCAATAGGGATGTGAGAGGTGTGTGTGTGGCTTCAGATTAGCCTGTTTGCAATCCCACACACGCCATCTGGGTGAACTTGGGCTTGTTAAAATTTTTCGGATCCCACCCACTGCCCCACCCATCTCACAGGGTGTTTGTTGTGAGGGGGGAAGGGCCATCAAATCCAAACCCCTACAAGTCTCCTGCAGGAGAGACACATAGAAATCAAAGCATTCTGACAGATGGCCATCATCCAGCTCCTCTTCTTCCTCTTCCTCTTCCTCTTCCTCTTCCTCTTCTTCTTCTTCTTCTTCTTCTTCTTAAAAAACCTCCAGAAGAAGGGAGAGGCTCCACCACACCTCGAGAGGGTAGCACATTCCACTGTTAGAACCAGCTCCTTACTGTCCAGAAAGCTTTTTCCTGATGTTTTCCCAGAGTCTCTTTTTTCCTTCACGCCCAGAACCCATAGTCTCTGGAGCAGCAGTCTCTGGAGCAGCAGAAAACAAGCTTGCTCCCTCACCAACATGACATCCCTTCAAATATCTAAACATGGCTATCATGCCACCTCTTAACCTTCTCTTCACCAAACTAAACATACGCAACTCCCGAAGTTTCTCCTTGTAGGGCATGGATTCCAGATCTTTTACCATTTTTGCTTGCCCTCCTCTGGACCCGTTCCCGCTTGTAAATATCCTTCTTGTATTGCGGTGCCCAGAATCTTGCTCTCCCATTCTGGTGAGGACACCAACACCGTGAACCCGTGATGTGTCCAAGGTCTTGTGATGTTCACAGCCAATTTGGGAGAAGATCAAGTCCTCTTCTAAGTCCAGATCAAACATGCAGTTCACATGCGAAATAGCTGTCTCTCTGAGCTTTCTCTCTAACGCTCTGCACATTTTATCCCCCCCTGGGGCTACAAATTATAATGTGTGTAATTAGCTTGGGCGATTTTAGGGTTCCTACTTTTTCATTATTTCTGCTCCTGCGCCTTCGAACAAAACCCTGGCACGTCAAATACAGAAGTTGAAGGCTTCATCTAGGTACAAGAAAATATGTTGTGGAAACTTAATTTATGGAAATTCTGTTAAAGGTAGGCCCAGGGGAAAAGCTGGTAATCCTAATGCAGTCATAACTTTAATCACAAAGTAAAACAGAAGAGTATTAATTTGCTTTGTTCTGAGTCAGACCATTGGGCCATCAAAGTCAATATTGTCTATTCTGGCAGCTGCTCTCCATGGTCTCAGACAGTGGTCTTTGACATAATTTCCTGCCTGGTCCTTTTAACTGGAGATACCGGTGGTCGAACCTGGCATGTTCTGCATACAAAGCAGAGGCTGTCCCACTGAACTATAGCCTCTCCTGTATTCATGTATAGAAGAAGAGTTGGGATTTATACCCCCACCCTTTCTCTCCTGCAAGGAGACTCAAAGGCAGGGGCGTAACGAGGCAAACTGTAGCCCTGGGCAAAACCTGAGTTGGATGCCCCCCCCATGGGCAGCCACTCCACCACGACCAAATTTTATTTTGCACCAGGACATTGGTGTCTGCAGGGGTGCATTTTTAGACATATCAGCACCAAAATTTCAGCGTATCATCAGGAGACTGTCCTTATGGACAGTCTCCTAATGATACGCTGAAATTTTGGTGCCGCTAGCCTAAAAACTGCGCCCCCTGCAGGCCACAAATGGAAAACCACTAAAAATACCCGAAAATGAACCCTGCATTTTGATGCCCCCCACAAGGTGGTGCCCTGGGCAGCTGCTCACCTTGCCCAATGGACATTACGCCCCTGCTCAAAGGGGCTTAGAAACTCCTATTTCCTTCATCTCCCCACAAACAGATACCTTGTGAGGTAGGTGGGACTGAGAGAGTTCTGAGAGAACTGTTACTAGCCCAAGTAATCTAGCAGGAATGTAGGAGTGGGAAAAAAATTGGTTCACCAGATAAGAGTCCGTAGCTCAGGTGAAGGAATGGGGAATCAAACCCAGATCTCCAGATTACAGTCCACCTGCTCTTGACCACGAAGCCACGCCGACTCTGTAAATATTCACCTGTAATCAACTAGTGGGTGACCCTGGACTTCCTTGGTGGTCCCCAATCCAAGTACTAATCAGGGCCAACCCTACACAGGTTCTAAGATCTGACAAGATTGGATTAGTCTGGGCCATCCAGGTCTGTCAGAGTGAATGTGGTTATGAAGAAGAAGAAGAAGAAGAAGAAGAAGAAGAGTTTGGATTTACATCCCCCCTTTCTCTCCTGCAGGAGACTCAAAGGGGCTTACAATCTCCTTGCCCTTCCCCCCTCACAACAAGCACCCTGTGAGGTGGGTGGGGCTGAGAGAGCTCCAAGAAGCTGTGACTAGCCCAAGGTCACCCAGCTGGCGTGTGTGGGAGTGCACAGGCTAATCTGAATTCCCCAGATAAGCCTCCACAGCTCAGGCGGCAGAGCCGGGAGTCAAACCCGGTTCCTCCAGATTAGATACACGAGCTCTTAACCTCCTACGCCACTGCTGCTCCTGTGAGTATAAATAAGTGAGTATATGAGTGAGTAAGCAATTTTTTTTGCATACATCCAATTTCATCTAAAATGTTGCTATGGATGTTCTCTGAGAGCAACACTTCCGGAACGTTTTCCCTCAATGCAAGTAGCATGGATGCACTAGATTCCTCACTGGGAAGCACAACGCATATATTCTCATCCTGCTTCATCTGAGAGCATACCAAAATGTCCTGCCAGAAAAGGCGACGGGATGGTCCATTTAGCCCCACCCACCAAGTGTAACCGGACACCACAAGCTAGGGTTGCCAACAACTTGGAGAAAAATGCCCTGTTCCCTCGACAAGACAAGTGAACCTTTTTATGGCACAGAGATAAAAAAATATCACCTGACCAATAACATTCCATTAAGCCAGGGGTGTCAAACTCGCGGCCCTCCAGATGTTCATGAACTACAATTCCCATCAGTCCCTCACAACATGAGCATTGGCTATACTGGCAAGGGCTGATGGAAATTGTAGTTCATTAACATCTGGAGGGCCACGAGTTTGACACCTGTGCATTAAGCCATTGTTAAAGGATCTGGGCGCTCTCTCTCCAGGCTGCGGGCAGTTCTACCATAAGCAAGGCTATAGAGGCCAAAGCCTACGGTGGCTATGTGCTCGCTTCTGAAAGGGTTTTTTCTTTCCTGCTGATGGATCTGCCCTCCTGCCTTCATTCACCAGACCAATAGGAGAAAGGTCCAGAGGCAGGAATGGCATTGTGTGATGCATGATGTCATATCCAGTTAAAAACCTGTATATGACGTCACATGTCATGTGATGTAATTTCATCCTCCGGACTCACACTACAACTCCTGGAGATACCATTAGTAAGGTTGCCTACTCCGGGCTAGTAAATTTCTGTAGATTTGGCAGTGGAACCTTGGGGAAGGCAATGTTTAGAGAGAGTGTCATCGGTGGTGGGATTCAAATAATGTAACAACTGGTTGTTTACAAGCACCATTTTAACAACCAGTTCTGCCGAAGTGGTGCGAACCTGCTGAATCCCACCACTGGGTGTAATGCCCTAGAGCAGCCATTCTCAACCAGGGTTCCGTGGTACCCTGGGGTACCGTGAGCATGTCCCAGGGGTACCGCGGCAACACTACCCCCCCCTCATTTTTGTGGTGTCTCCCACCGGCGCCAGCAAGGACATAGAGCTGGCCCATGGGGCAGGGCCAGCCACAAGGTCAGCAGCCACCCCCACCCCCAGTGCTTCCCTTCACCCTGGGAGGGGAAGGTGGGGGGTGTGGCAAGCAGGGGCAATGGGAGGGGACGGTGGAGGGTGGCGGCAGGGGTACCGTGAGATATGAAGAGTGAGGTCAAGGGTACCCTGACCTCGAAAAGGTTGGGAAACACTGCCCTCCAAATCAGCCATTTTCTCCAGAACTGATCTCAGTTATCTGGAGACCAGCTTCAGAGGGTAATATACCAAACCGTCTGACAAAGGGAGCATTGATTCTGGAAAGTTTATACCATGAAGATACACTAGAGATGCTACTGGAGATCAGCTCTAATTCCGGGACAACTGCAGGTCTCACCTGGAGATTGGCAAACCTACATCCTCTGTACTCCCCCTTTCCCCTCACAGGCAACAGGAATTCAGAAGTATAGGCCCTCTGAACTGGGAAAATAAGCCACAGTGGCTAACCAATATTGAGGGACCTATTCTCTACAGATTCTTCCACAGCATGCTCTAGGTACCAGATATGGAATGGTTCCTTCCAGGTCTCTCTTTGCCTGGAAGGCTTCCAAAGGCTGTGACCCAACCAGTGCCTGAAACTGCCAGGAGGGCAGAGCCTTGGGCCATTAATAATTATCACAGCATGCAAACACACTTTCTCCCCTCCCTCCCCTGGCAGTGGGACTGAATTGCAAAATCTCCTTTCAGAATCAGAGCAGAGGAGAAGTCTCCCCTGCATAGACGCAGCCCAGAAATGGCTCCTGGACGGTGGTTGCCTCTTTGGCTAGCATGGATGGGGACTTTGGTAGCCCTGAGCCAACAAGAGCCAGCAAGGTAAAATAGGGCAGATATTGGCTACGGGAGTGGGGGTGTCATAATGTAGGGGACCGCCATCCTGGACGGATGCATTTCTTTTCCGGAGGGGTTCTACTGTTTTTAATAGGGATATACCAGGCAGAAATTCAGCCAGTGAAGCTCCACACCATCATGTTTGATAGCCCTTCACCTGTTGAATTTCGGCCTCCCACAGTGTAGCTACAAGCATAGGAATGATTTAAAAACGTTATAGCAGTTTTGCATTGTCATCACAAAGTTGTAGCCTTGTTTGTTTTAAAAGTGTTCAGCAGAACCTAGTACTTTAGTGAATTCTACCTCTTTTCTGGGTTTTGAAAAATAATTTGGTATAACTGTGTTATGGATATGTTGTATGTTTTGTCTTGATTGGAGGGGCTCAGATTGGACATGCAGTAAAACAATGGGGCATCAGTTTCTTTGAACTTGTAATAATATTTGCATATTGTTTAATTCACAGGCTGCTATGGCAATTAAGATGCAAATAACATTCATCAGGGGGTAGGTACGGTGGGTTTTGATGGGGCCAAGAAGAGTTAATTAATCCTGGCAGTGATCTGGGATCTGGGAACTGGGCCAGGCTGTGGAAACAGGGGTGAAGGCAGGGTTGCCAACTTTGTATCTGGACACTGCCACTACATTGTTAATAGGCTTTTAAACTACACCAATTACCAAGTGATACCATTTAATACCCCATTGTGGAAAACATCTGCTAATTTCTGTACAACCAAGTCACAAGTCTAAATAGTTTGCCCTCTGCCTGCCTGAAGGAATGGCTATGCCCATATGTACCTGCCCAGGCCCTGAGGTCACAGGTAGAAGAAGAAGAAGAAGAAAGAGTTTGGATTTATATCCCCCCTTTCTCTCCCGCAGGAGACTCAAAGGGGCTGACAATCTCCTTGCCCTTCCCCCCTCACAACAAACACCCTGTGAGGTAGGTGGGGCTGAGAGAGCTCCAAGAAGCTGTGACTAGCCCAAGGTCACCCAGCTGGCGTGTGTGGGAGTGCACAGGCTAATCTGAATTCCCCAGATAAGCCTCCACAGCTCAGGCGGCAGAGCGGAGAATCAAACCCGGTTCCTCCAGATTAGATACACGAGCTCTTAACCGCCTACGCCACTGCTGCTCCTGGTGGCACCTCCCCCTGCCAAGAGATGGGGGGGGCAGTGGCACATGGAAGGGCTTTCTCCATGATTACCTCCAGTATCTGGAATAGTCTCTCCTAGGACAGGGGTCTGCAACCTGCTGCTCTCCGGATTTCATGGACTACAAATCCCATCAGCCCCTGCCAGCATGGTTGCAGACCCCTGTCCTAGGAGATTCGTTATGCGCCTACCCTTTGTGGGTTTAGGCGCATGGCGATGACCTTCTTTGCCCAGGCATTTGGCTAGCCTCTCCAGAAAGTCCCTCTACAGCTGCTGGACTGGGGGGCCGGGGGGAGGGATTATTTTAATGTTATTTTTATAGTTGTTTTAATTGTATTTTATGGTGTTTTTATTGCAGTTTGTATTGATTTTAAACTTGTGGCACTAGTATGAGGCAGGATAGAAATATTTATAGTATGAGGCAGGATAGAAATATTTATAGTATGAGGCAGGATAGAAATATTTCTATAGTATGAGTATGAGGCAGGATAGAAATATGAGGCAGGATATGTATGAGGCAGGATAGAAATATTTATAATTAATTAATTAATTAATTAAGAGCGAGTAAGGATCCGTGGGGGGTGGGTGTTGGCCAGTTGGCAGTCATTTGGGGAAGGGCAGTTGCAAACTCTGTGTGTGAGGACAACGTTAATATTTTCTTCACTGCCTGGAAAGAACCAAAACACACTCTCTGAAACTCTTTCATTCGAGGTGGGATCCAGCAGGTTCTCACCAGTTCCCGAGAGTGGGTTACTAATTATTTGTGTGTGCCGAGAAGGGGTTACTAATTGGGTCAGCTTTTCCGTCTCCACGCCCTCGCCTCCCCGAGAGGCCTTTGAACGTGAAGGTTCCATATAGCAATTGCAACTAATAATGTAACTCCCTGAACTGGGTTAATCCCTTCCAGGTACTGCAATTCATTGATTCTCAGCCTTTCGTACCTTTTATCTCACCAGTCTCTGTCAAAGATCCTGTGTGTTTCACCATTGCTGTATTCAGATTTGTGAGTTGGAGCATTTTCTATAATGTGATGAAAATTTAGAAATGACCTGGTGCAAAAAAAAATTGGGGGGGGGGTCGTGGTGGGGTGGCTGCCCATGGGGGGGCATCCAACGCAGGTTTTGCCCAGGGCTCAGGTTTGCCTAGGTACGCCTCTGCCCCCTTTGCTGAGGGGGGGCTGGCGAGGAAGCCTGTTACTAACATTTTTGGATCCCACCACTGCTTTCATTGCTTATTCTCCCTTGTGTTGAAGGTCCCCCTGTATTATTTTTTTCAAATGCTTTTAGCTAAAAGCTTTTCCTGTAGTTTCCATGGCATCTTTCTGGTGTTCAGGTACAACCCTTTGTGAGGAGACTTATCTATGGCACCCTAGTTTGGTGGACCCTGACCAGGAAGACCCAGGCTAGCCCGACCTTGTCAGATCTTGGAATCTAAGCAAGGTCAGCCCGGATCACTATTTGAACAGGAGACCACCAAAGAAGTCCAGGGTCCCTAAGTAGAGACAAGATGGCAAACCACCTGTGTTCATCTCTTGCCTTGACAGCCCTGCAGAGTCCCCATAGGTTGGTTGTGACTTGCTGCCACTAACCCTAACCCTGGCCTGTATGGCTCAATCTAGCCCAGTGTTTCCCAACCTTTTCGAGGTCAGGGTACCCTTGACCTCACTCTTCATATCTCACGGTACCCCTGCCGCCACCCTCCACCTTCCCCTCCCATTGCCCCTGCTTGCCACACACCCCACCTTCCCCTCCCAGGGTGAAGGGAAGGACTGGGGGGTGGGGGGGTGGCTGCTGAACTTGTGGCAGGCCCTGCCCCATGGGCCATGTCCTTGTTGGCGCCGGTGGGAGACACCACAAAAATGAGGGGGGGCGGTAGTGTTGCCGCGGTACCCCTGGGACATGCTCATGGCACCCCAGGGTACCACGGAACCCTGGTTGAGAATGGCTGATCTAGCCTGATCTAGCCTGTTTCCCCGAAAATAAGACATCCCCCTGAAAATAAGACTTAATAGAGGTTTTGCTGAAGTGCTAAATATAAGGCATCCCCCGAAAGTAAGACGTTGCAAAGTTTTGTTTGGAAGCATGCCCGTCGACCAGAGCATGCAGCTGTGGAGCAGAAAAATAAGACATCCCCTGAAAATAAGACATAGTGCATCTTTGGGAGCAAAAATTAATGTAAGACACTGTCTTATTTTCGGGGAAACAGGGTAATTAGATCTCAGCAACTAAGGAGGGTTGGCCCTGGTTAGTACCTGGATGGGAGACTGCAGAGGCAGGCAAAAGCAAACCATCTCTCTTCATCTCTTCCCTTAAAAACCCTGCGGGGCTGCTGTAAGTGTCAGGACCAAGTTTCATTTCCCCGAATCCCCTGTAAGTTTCATTTCCCCGAATCCCCTGTAAGTTTCATTTCCCCAAATTCCCTGTAAGTTTCATTTCTCCGAATCCCCTGATTCCCGCCACTGCAAAGGACACTTCATATATACTGGAACTGAGGGCAAGAACTCTCAGTTCCAGCACCCTGTAGCTAGGGTGACACAAATCAATAAAGTCCGTTCCTTTTTCATAAAGTCGACTTCGTTTGAGTGTGTTCAGCCTTACAGTAAGTCTCTGCGACTTGATGGCACTTTCCACCTCACCCCACTGGGGAGAGTTTCAGACTTTCTGGAAGAAAAATAAATGTCCTGCCCCTTTAACAGAGGCTTGATGGCGAAATTATTTGATTAGGTGATATTTACCTCCATGTGGAAAAAAAACCTTCAGCTTCCCATAGAGATTAAAGCACTGTGATGCTTTTTGTCAAGTCTGCTGGTCGCTTTACTTATTCCCCCCACCATAGATTTGCTCGTTCCTGACATTTGCTACCATTGTTCCCACTGCAGTATTTTATAGGACACCCACCACCTGCTCTCCTTCCTGTTTTCACTCAAACAAGTGATTCTGTCTTACTCTGAGGTGATCCATCTAATCCAGGATAGACCTCCTCAGCTGGCCGAGCTCCCTCTATCCTGGCTTACTTCCTCAAAGCCCTCAGGAGCGGACTAGAAAAATGGCCCTGGAAAGCAGTGGCGGAGGGCCAAGGGGGCGGGGGGGTGCGTCGTGCACCAGGCGCACGCCTGGGGGCGCAAAATCACCCCCTGGCCCCTCCCCCTTTCCCCACGACCCCCCGCAGCCCCCCCCCACAGCACACACACACACTCCAACCCCCTTCCCACACTTATCTACGTTCCTTTTCTTTTCGTAGTACTTTTTGAGGCTGAAAAAAAACAGCCCTAGATTTACAGTTCAGGGGAAAAAACTTTGCCTGAGGGAACTACAGTTCCCAGGAGACCTTGGGGCTGCCAAGGTCTCCTTGAAGTATAGTTCGGCCAGGCAAAGCTTCCTCCTTGAACTGTAAATAGGCCGCGTTTTTCAGCCTCAAAAGTACTACAAAAAGAAAAAAAGGGAAACGTGAGGCTAAGTGGGAAAAGGGGATAATGGTGTGACCAATGTGTGTAGCTGTGTGTGTGTTTGTGTGCCGCGGGGGGCGCCGTGGAGGGCAGTGGTGGGATCCAAAAATTTTAGTAACAGGTTCCCATGGTGGTGGGATTTCAAACATGTAGTCATGACGCCAATGGGGCTAGGAGCGGGGTACAACGGGGGCGTGACTGGGCATTCTTGGGGTGGGGCATTTCACCTGGGCTGGGCTGTGGTGCAAGGACGCAGCCACTGGCACCGGTCCTCAAGGGAAACAAATGCACCTGCAGGCACAGAGCTGCTCACTGCTACTGCCCGGGTGCACCTCTTGCTAGACTGCTTCCAGTTCTGCGCGCTACCAGGCTCAGTCCCCCACTGCTGCTGGGTGCCCTTGACCCCGCCCATGTCACCATGGACATGGGCAAGGTCTAGGCCCGGGTGCCCAACTCCCCCTGCCAGCTGGGCTCCCAGCCGGCCGCCAGCAGTCCCTTCTGACCTCCCCTCCGGGCAGGCCAGAAAAGACTGCAATCCCCGGCCTCAGAGACCTGCTTTTATAAGCGCTGAGGCCGGGGGGGGGGGCTTGGGGAGCAGGAAGGGGTGGGACTTCCTGCTCCCCAAGCCCCACCCCCAGCTTAAGTGCTTATATAAGCAGGTCTCCAAGCTGGGGACTCCAGTCTCTTCTGGTCTGCCCGGAGTGGAGATCAGAAGAGACTGCAGACTGCTGGCTGGGAGTCCAGCAGGCGGGGGGGGGAGGGAGGCGGGAGTCCATAGAGACATGGGTGGGGTTGAGGGCATTTGGAGGCAGCAGGAAGTCCTGCTGACTCGTTGTTTTTGCGCCTCGACCCCATCCATGTGCCCCTGTCATGGGTGGGATCAGGGGTTCTCAGAGACAAGGAGGCAGCAGGACTTCCTGCTGCCTCGTGGTCTTTCAGCACCCTGACTCTGCCCATGTCGGTGACACATGGACGGGGTCAAGGGGTGCAAAAACAATGAGGCAGCAGAACTTCCTGGTCATGTGGGGGGCCAATTTTGCACCCCCCACATGACCAGAAGAGTGGCGCCCGGGTATCCCTTGTCCCTAGGTAGATACGCCACTGCCTCTCAAGGTGTATGTTGTGGGGAGAAGAAGGGAACAGCATTTGTAAGCCACTTTGAGTTTCCTTACAAGAGAGAAAGAAGGTGTGTAAATCTCAAACCCTTCTACTATTTCTTCTTCTACCGTGCAGATCCTTGTGTTGTGGTGGCAGGTAGCTACATCGCTTCAATCAAGCAACGTTTTAAAAATCTGCATGGCCAAGCAGATCTCCAATAGCCAGTCATTGGTCCCATGGGCAAAAGCCTCTCCTGGCCCCACCCACTTTCTAAAATCGATTGACAGATGCTAAGAAAAGTCTTGGTGGGCACCATGGTGCACAAGCACTGTCTTGGCGACTCCAGCTGTGTGATCTCCAAGAGATTTATTTCACGTCACCTACTGCTTGCTCCTTTTCACTGGACCTTTTGCATTGGTGTTTGGTGTTTGGAATATGTGATTGGTGTTTGGAATATGCTGCCACAGGAGGTGGTGATGGCCACTAACCTGGATAGCTTTAAAAGGGGCTTGGACAGATTTATGGAGGAGAAGTCGATTTATGGCTACCAATCTTGATCCTCCTTGATCTGAGATTGCAAATGCCTTAACAGACCAGGTGCTCAGGAGCAGCAGCAGCAGAAGGCCATTGCTTTCGCATCCTGCATGTGAGCTCCCAAAGGCACCTGGTGGGCCACTGCGAGTAGCAGAGAGCTGGACTAGATGGACTCTGGTCTGATCCAGCTGGCTTGTTCTTATGTTCTTATGTTCTTATGCATACAAAGTAAATGCTGTACCACTGAGTCACGCCTCTTTCCCTAAAGTATATTGTAAACAAAGCATTATTATATTTATAGCACCCCGAGCATCACGGTCAACAAGAAGAAGGTAACATGATCTAGAATGCATAACTGTTAAACAGTGCTCAAGTGTTTTTTAGATATCGTGCAGGAAACATCTCCTCTTACAAACAAAACAAAAATAGGTCATGCAATGTTGGAATTTCCATCCTTGCCATTATTGGATGAAGGTCCAAAGACAAGGCCAGGAAACAGCATTCTGTTGTTAATTGTAGCCAAGCCTAACATTGCGAAACTGTGGAAATTTGCAATTCCCCCACCGAAATTTTTCTCCATTTTAGGGGGAAGAGATGAGAACAAGCTGTTCTAGAGAAAGAAAAAAAGTTTTCATTTAAGATTAGAACGAAAGATTTTGCCTGCTGTATGCTGTAGGGAGTTAATCCTTCATTTCAGCACTATGGCAAGTAGGTCTAAAGGGGACTAGCTACAGAAATGGAATTAAGAGTCCAGTCCAGGGGCGTAATTCCCATTGGGCAAGGTGGGTGTAAGGAATTCTGAAGAGCAGAAATAAAAAGACTTTTGAAGAAAAGATCCTTTATTCAGACATCTCAGAAAGCTCATACACACAGCATGTCAGGAATGGGTTTTCCCGCGAAAAGCCCAGCTATAATACCTTTCCCTTTTCCCCTCCCCCAATCAGTCCGATCCCATTCTCATGATAACGGAATGCTCATCTCTCTCTAAAAGATAAGCCCTCTAGCAGTGTGGGTGCTGCGGAGTCTGGCCCATCGCCCGTGCCCAGGAATTCAGCCAAGGCCAAACTACTGTAAAGAGAATCAGCTCCACTGAGATCTTTACACTCTGCCTCTCCTAAAAGAAACCCCTCCCCACCCGGCTTCTGAGGAAAGGTACGATGGAAAGCCGCAATAAGGGAGGGGGCCTCTATATTTTCTGAATACACCCATTGATTATGGCCAGAAGAATACCCCACCCAAGAAACCAAATATTGCAAGCGATTGCGATTAATGCGAGAGTCCAGGATAGCATCAATTTCATAGTGCTTGTGGCCATCAATTATGGTCGGCGGGGGTATCTCCGGAGGGTCGTGCCAAGCATCGGAACCGGGAGCCTCCTTGAGTAAACTGGAATGAAAAACGGGATGGATATTACTTAAGGAATTAGGCAGATCCAGACGAAGAAGTCACATCATTATTAATCACTTTTGTAATCCTAAAAGGCCCTACTTAATTTTTTTTGCCTAATTTCGAGTATTTATGAACGTCCCGGAGATTCTTAGTAGACAAATAAACCCAGGCTCCTACATCAACGGAAAGTCCGAATGGGTGCTTATCCGCCTGGAACTTTTGGGACTCCGCTTGCTGCAGGGCGGTTTGAACCGTTTTCCATCCCTCAGCCAGGGATGAAATCCATTGTTTGAATTCGGGGGGGTGTAGCGCCTCCGTGGGAAGTTGGGGCAGTGGTGGGAAGGAACGACCTGTATCACAATTTCAAAGGGAGTCTTTGGCGTGTTACCATGGATGCATGCGTTGTTTGTGGTGGCATACTCCGCGAACGTGGATCAAATCACACCAACTATCCTGGTGGTAGTTAGTATAGCAACGTGAAATAATTTGCTCCTAGAGTCTCTATTCTGCCCCTCCGACTCCCCCCCGCCACTTTGAACGTGGTAGGGGGCGGCAATGGCCGGGGTGGACCCCAACAACCCGAGAAAAGCCTTCCAAAACTTCGAGATGAATTGGGGCCCGCGGTCTGATACCACCTTGGCGGGAGAGGAGTGCAGGCGATAGATATGCTGTATAAACAGTCGCGCCAACTTAGGAGCGGATGGGATGGCGGAGCAGGGGACAAAATGTGCCTGTTTAGAGAACAGATCCACCACCACCCACAAAACGGTGTTACCCTGGCTTTCCGGCAGATCTGTAATAAAGTCCATTGAAATAACCTCCCAGGGTCTGGATGCTACGGGGAGCGGTTTCAAAAGACCATGAGGCTTGCCAGGAATAGTTTTAGCTTCCACGCAAACCGTACATCCTTTGATATAGGCTTCAATGTCCTTGCGCATCGCGCGCCACCAAAACTGGCGACGAGCCAGATGCAGAGTCTTGAGAAAACCAAAATGTCCAGCCGACTTGGCATCATGGCAGGCTTCGAGAACCTGCTTGCGGAGAGGAGGGGGCACATACCAACACCCACCCCTTTTCCAGACACCTCCCTCCAACCGCAGCTGGGAGTCCCCTTCCTCCGCGGGCGGTTCGTGCAGACCCGCCTCCTCGAGTTCTCGTAGAAAGGGGGAGACAATACTAGGAATGGGCGGAGGAGGAGCAGTCTGTGACCGAGTGACAGCCAAACCCAGTTGGGAGGGGGAGAGGATGGTGCGTGGAATATCCCGTAAGGAAGAGACACCCCCGCTCCCGGTAGACGAGACAATGCATCAGCCAGTTTATTAGTTTTCCCAGGAAAAAAATGAACTGTGAAGGAGAAGCGGGAGAAGAAGTCAGCCCAGCGGAGCTGTTTTGCAGACATCTTGAGGGGGGTAGAAAGGGCGGCTAAGTTCTTGTGATCCGACCAAACCTGGAAAGGATGTTTGGCCCCCTCAAGCTAGTATTTAGGTGCTATGAGCCACCTGACCGGCTGTAGCTTCCCTTTGTCCCCCACAGTCCAGTTGGAGTCTAGAGCCGGAAAACTTTTTGGACAAATAAGCACACGGCACAAGTCTACCATCTTTATTTTTCTGCAGGAGGGCAGCGCCGAGCGCCCTGTCCGATGTGTCCACGTGAACGAGAAACGGGAGGTCGGGGTCGGGATGTTTCAGAATAGGCTCAGAAGTAAATGCTGATTTTGTAACGCTGGAAAGTTAGTTGATGATTCCTGAGACCAAGGGAGTGGGGCCCCGGGCTTGGTTGCCTGGGAATCCTTCCCCAGCGTAAAAGACTGGGGCCAATGGAAGGGCTGGCCAGTCTAGCAAATTGGGGTATGGAAATCAATGGTAGAAATTATATAGCCAAGGGGAAGGACCAGCAGTTCCTTCCTGTTCTCGTGGGAGTCGGCCATTGTAGCACCGCTTCTATTTTTGCAGGATCCATTTCCAAACCATTTGGAGGAGATCCGGAGCAGCCCAAATAATCAAATGGAGGGGATTGATGGAAACAACATTTCGAGAGTTTTGTAAAAGAGGGAATTGTCAAGCAAGCGTTGCAACACTTCCCTAACAAGGGATTCATGTTCCTCCAAAGTTTCTGAGTAAATTAGCACGTCGTCTAAATAAACGACCACTCCTTTGTACAGTAAATCATGCAGTACTTCGTTGATTAGGGCCATGAACGCTCCAGGCGCTCCACTTAAACCGAAGGGCATTATTAAATATTCATACTGTCCAAATTTTGTATTAAACGCAGTCAAATGTTCATAGCCCTCGGCAATCCTGACTCTGTAATATGCCTCTCTTAGATCCAACTTAGTAAAGATCCGGCCCTTGCCCAGCGCATCTAAAAGGTCCTTGATTAAAGGCAAGGGGTATTTATTGGACATGGAGACAGCATTTAAGCCAATGCATAATCGGTACATAATAACTTTTAACGAATCCATCTTTTTTCTTTTACAAAAAGAACTGGGGCAGCATGAGTGTGTTTGTAGAAGCTCTCCGCATGAATCATGAAGTTGTAGGTTCTTATCTAGGAAGGCACGGAGCTCCTTCTCCTCGGTGGGGCTCATGCGGTAGATTCTACCCTTAGGTAGTTGAGCTCCGGGTTGCAATATGATTTTACAGTCGGTATCTCTATGGGGGGGCAATTGATCGCACTCTTGTTCCTGAAACACCCTGGCTAAGTCCTGATACACAGAAGGGATGGCTATGGGGCTGGTAGCCAGCGAGGTGTTTAAAGCTGCGGAAACTGGTGGGTTAGAGTCAGTTGCGGTTAGTTCTTCCCTCCAGTTCATATGCTCCCCGCAGGGAGGATCAGTAAATTCCAAAATCCGTTCTTTCCAAACAAAATTGGGTTCATGTAGCAGCAACCATGGCATGCCTAGGACAATGGAGTGCTTGGCAACCGGAGCAAGTATGAAGCTAATTCTTTCCCAGTGATCAGCGCAACGGAGGAGGACAGGTTGCGTTTTGAATCGAGCCGGACCCTCAGTGCCAAGTGGGCTCCCATCCATTTGAGTAAACGGGATGGGTTTTACTAGGGGAATCCGATCTAAGCCGAGCTCCTCAGCCACTTGGGGCCGCATTAAACAGTGGGAGCAGCCGGAGTCAATGAGAGCGGAGGCTAAAATGCGCGTATGCTTAGCGGGGTTGGCTAATGAGGCTTGAATAGTAATGGGCGCGCTGCCTTCACTCACCGAGTCAGGAGTAGGTCCCATGTCCACTGGTGCGGATGAAAGACAAACTGCCACTTCCCCCTCCTCGAAGTCGTCTTCGGAGACCGCTTTGGAAGAACCTGTAGGCGGAGGACCAGACCGCCGTGGAGGTTTGGCGGAGGAGGCGCGCGGAGCCGGAACAGGGGCTTTCTGTTTCTTCGGGCAATTGGCAGCCAGATGGCCCGGGCCGCCACAGTAGAGGCACAATCCCAACCGGCGACGGCGTTCCGAAGTGGTTTCGGTGGAGACGGGAGCAGCCGAACTGGATTTACGAGGAGCCGGGGTGGTGGTTTTTGGGCGCGGGCGTCCCCCAGCGCGGGCGTAGTCTAGGCGAGCTGCCACTTGCGATCCCAGATCTATCCATTCGGCGACGGTGCGGGGGATGCGGATTAGAAGCACTGTCTCTCGAAGTTTGCCATTCACGGCCTCGCAAAAGTATTCACACTTCATGCGTTCCGGCCAATCTGGGGGGAGTTTTGCAGCTGCCGCACGGAATTCGCGGGCAAACTCGGCAAAGGGGCGGTTGCCCTGCTCAATGGACTTTATGGTGCGAATAGCTTCATTTTCAGCATCTGGGTCCTGGAATCGGGCGCGTAAGGCTTGAAGAAATCCAGCCACGGTGCGCGTGTCTTCATCCTGTTGCTCGAAAACTGTCACAAACCAATCAGCTGCCACTCCATCCAGGACGGACCCGATATCTCTGATCTTTTCACGTTCAGAACGATACAAATCATCGAACTCCTCCATATGAGCATCCAGTTGAAGGATAAAATATGGCAGTCTGGTAGCGGTGCCGTCAAAACGGGCCGGAATGGGGGGCCTGTAGTATCCTCTTTCCACCGCCCTGGGCACTCGCTGAGGCTGTGGCTGTAACGGCGGCGGCGGTGGGACAGGGGCAGCCGGAGCCGGTGGAGGCACCACCGGGGCCAAGAGGAGAGCTGGACCCGGTGCCGGTATCCTCCTGGAGAGTAAGGGGGCAGCAGGCACACGAGGTGGAACCGGAGGAGGCCCAGGTTGGGTTGGCCCCACGGCAGGGGGAGCACTAGCAGGTGCGGGGGTGAAAGTATATTCTCCGACACGGGTTGCCACACTCTGTCGTCTTTTCAGCTCCTGTTCCAAAACAGCCAATTCCCTCTCCCTACGCGTCAAGGCATCTTGATGGGCATGTAGGGCTGTTCTTTCACGGGCCAGTTTGGCTTGTTCGTCCCGTTGTAGGGCTGCAGTCAGTTCACTTTGCGCTTGGATGGCCCTGATGCTTTCCCGCTGGCGCTCAAGGTCCAACTTAGAGTGGTCCAGGACTTTGTCGTGGATCGATAAGTTCTGGTGATACTGACGTTGCAGCGCATCTTTGGCACGATCCAACTCGAGTTGTACTTCTTGGCGGTACTGCTCTCGGTCCTTTTGCAGGGCTTCACGGTCCTGCTGCAATCTCTCCCTCTCCTCCTCCCAGTACTTTCGTTCGCGGTCCCAGGCTTCTTTGGCATCTCGTAGTTTGGCCACTTCAGCCTCCCAGCTATCTTTAGATGGGAGGGGAAAATCATCTGGGATGGTGGTGAGGTCTTCCTCGGTTTCTTCCTCCTCAGATGGCAGCTCTTCCAGCCCTCCAACAGCGCCCAGGGGTATTTGCTGCCTGTCACCCGACCCCAATCCTGGGGTCGGAGATCCAGAATGGGACCCAACACGGAAGCCTCTCCCAATCCGAGATCCTGATCCTGTTATAGTCCCAATCTCGGAGGTGGATTTGGGCCGAGCCCCCGTGCTTTGCCACTGTGGGTCACGGGGGGGATCATCAAAGTAGGAGTCCAGGAACCGTTCAATCGACTCCCGGGTGCGAGCATGCCCCGCAGTAGGATCCGTTTCCTCCTCGACGGTTTGCATCTCGGGTTTGTAATCCATGCGGAATCGGGTGGTAATCCGATCCACAGGCGCTCGATCCATAGACAGCGCCCCGAACGATTCTTGGATCTCTCCATGAGCACATCCACAACCTTCGTCCCAACGGAGCAAGGGCAGGCTCGAACTGGAACGAGGACGGGAGAGGGTCACCAGCGAGAGACGTTCTCCTGGTGGTTCCTCAGATTCTGGAAGAGAAGGCTCGGAACCCTCTATGGGGGCTACCGTGCCTTCTACATGATCAAGAGCGACCAACTTCTGCATGTTAACACACCAGAAGTCCAACACTTGTAGGAAAAGAAGGACTAGTGGATTCCTGACATAATGTAAGGAATTCTGAAGAGCAGAAATAAAAAGACTTTTTG
>NW_025949629.1:0-11364 GCF_021028975.2 Sphaerodactylus townsendi
CGCTGCGAAGAAATCTTGTCAAATAGTTCAGAAAGCCTTTTTTTTTTAAAAAAAAACCCTGTTATTACAGGCAGCTCCTAGTGCAGGCTGGTGGCGACATTTTGAAATTTTTTCCTCTTTTTTAAATATGAGAAACGTCAAAAAAAGTTGTGAATAGCTTTTTACCCCCCCCCCCTCTCGCCCCCAGAATAGTTTGGGACATAATTATGGCTTTATACTTTCGTACGATGCTAAAAACGGACTTTGGAGGGGGGGGTGAGGTAATGCCAATGTTTACAGAAAAGGTCATTAAACAAAATCGGTTGACTGTGTTAGCCCAGAACTTACTCTTTGAAACAAACAAGCAAGCAAGAAGGTTTGGAATAACACAAGAGAGGCATCTCAATTAATGCCCATGCAAATCACGAAAAAAAATGTATGGAGAGAGAGAGACACACAGAGAGAGAAAAAAATAAAACCATTCCACGCTTCTGGCATCTTCTTTCCCCAACAAAAAGAAGAAAAAACAACAAATCTCCTGCAATTTGGACCCTGCGCTTCACATCGTGACTGAGTTTGAGAAGACAGCAGACAATTTCAAAATTAAGGAGGGCACTAGAAAGCAATAAAAGGTATATTAATGTACAGTGTCTATAAAGTACCAATTTTTTTTTTACAAAAACTGTCATGCTCCAGTTGATAGATGAGCTGCCTAATTTACGCTTCAACGTAACTTAAGTGCTCTCATTAGTGTGAATACCTTCGGGCTAAATAAGCCTAAATCCTTTAAAAATTGCTTCTGAAATGGAAAAACTTGCCTCGCCATTCTTGCTACCCTCACCCTAATAATATCAATTAAAAAAGAAAGGGAATATTTTCCTACCCCCCCATCCCTCCCCCTCCTACCCAATAACACTGAGCTCATCCTTGAAAAAAATTATTTGGGAAACCAATTTGAAGTGTCTACTCACAAACTTTATTAACCAACAAAATAATAAAAGGGCAAACTGTTGTGGAGATCTGTTTCTCTTTTACCTGAAACCTGGATCTTTAACAAAGCACGGAGTCTGCAAATGTCACTGGTTGCTTTTGCCTTAACATTCTTTCCCCCAGATAAGAAATTATCCCGGCCACCGTGCTAGGCATATATTTATATTGCATGCCAGTATATCTTTTATCCATATAAATATAGTCACTGGTGGGGGCAGGGAACAAAACCTTTGCACATTATGGCTGATTTTTATTTGAAGTTGGGTTGTGGCGGTCGTAACACAAAGCTCGAAATTTTCAATTTGTCCTGACAAACCACTGGGTATTAAATTCTAAAGGCACGCAGAGTGCATAAAGAACTGATGGCTTGATTAGTTCTCGTGGAGCAATTGAAGGAGCTGTCTCTCTCACGGATGCTCCATTTGGAGAAACACTTTGATCTCCGTTCAAGTCAATTCATGGCCATCCACTGACAAGGCCGCCTGAAACACCCCGATGGTTAGGCCCAAACTCACAGCAAACTATTCGGTTTCATTAAAGCTTCCAAGGACAAGTGACCAGAGAGGACACCCTTTTCATGCCGAAAGCCGGCAGGCCGGTGACTTTTTTGAACCGATGTTGAAACCGAGGGCACCTTTAGTCACTCAGTGGAGGAATCCCTTTTCTCTTATTATTTTATAACACGCGAGGCGTTAAGTCAATCGAGGACAACCGCAAGCATCCACAACTGATTTTTTTGCCTCACGTCAGAGGTTTCACACCCTTCTGGCGCCGGGATTTTTTGAAAACAAAAAAAGTCAAAACTAGTTAGACTCAACTTTGGATGTATATTAAGTGAATTATAACTATATAAAGGAGGCGGTTTAAGACAGTTTTGTTTAGGAGAGCATTTGGGATTGGTAGGCCTAATTAGAGTTTTTACATTGTGACTTTTTAAATGGGTTTTACAAATTGTTCTTTTCGACGTATTTTGGTAATTTGTCTATTTTGTAACCTGCAAATGAGAAAGGCGGCTAATAAATGTTTTAAATAATGTAATAAATGCCAGTGGTGTCTTTCCCCAAAAGGGAACTGTTAGTAAACATTACATTTAACGGAAGGCATCGAAGATACTTCTTATGTAGGAAATAGAGTAAATTCTGCTACATTTGAGGAAAAAAGAGGCACAAAAATCTCACAGATTCAAGTCTAGGAAATCCTGACTTGAACTTTCATACAGGAAGTACTTAGCCCTCCAATTCTATGTTTTGATTTTCTAGATAATGGAGTACTGAACAGCAATACACTAAAATCCACGATTAACAAACCAGACTCTCAATATCCCTAACATATAAAAGTACTTTCTGGAAGATTTCCCTGTTCAACTATTTACATTAAGACCTTCTCTTTTTCTCCCCCCCCCCCGCCCCCACTTTTTTGAAGTTGATGTTTTGAAGAGTCCCACTTCAAAGGGTTCATTTTTGCCCTGGTTCCTGTCAGAAACCCTAAAGTGGAAAGTCACTGCATAGCAGTGGCACAAAGAATCCCCGCGGCTAAAATCAAACAAAGCCCAATTAAACTAATCATAACGACCCAGTGAACACAAGGAAGCTCACCTGGTATTTCTGGACTTCTTGTGTGAAATTCCCAACTCTACTTAGTACTTGGTACTATAATTACCCTGACCAAAATACTGTGAAATTACTGTTCTGATCTACTAATGGCTGCAAAAAAAATCAAGC
Organism: Sphaerodactylus townsendi; assembly: GCF_021028975.2. Classification (NCBI taxonomy): domain Eukaryota; kingdom Metazoa; phylum Chordata; class Lepidosauria; order Squamata; family Sphaerodactylidae; genus Sphaerodactylus; species Sphaerodactylus townsendi. The sequence goes on from NW_025949629.1 coordinate 2,691, forward strand.
CGCTGTGGTTTGATGCCAAGGGGTTGAAGCAAGGTGGCGCAATGCTTTCTGACAGAGACGACAACTTCTGAAAAATTTGGAGGGGGGGGGGCTGGGGAAGGCCAGGGGAGGAAAATTAACGGGATGTGGTTTACATTGCCAAAGACTGTTCATTAATTACCAATTTAATCACTGCTGGAGGCATGACATTACAAACATCTGGCTGAAAGTTCTAATAGATTATGAGGACCACCCAAGAAGAGTGACCAAGAAATGTAGAAAACAATTAATACTGTTTCAGTGCTATCAAAGAAGCTCAGATTATTTTACATCAAGTGAAGCAAAAAAGAATTAGTGGCTTCACAGCGCTACCACTAGGAACTGTAAATACAATGGCACACAATTAGTAATGCGCACGTGACTTTTTCCCATCCAAGGCATATATCCTTGGGAAAGCCAGAAACATGATAAGGAGAACAAAAGGAACATTTTAAAATGAAATGAATAAAGATTTTAACTCTACCCTCGTGCCTGCTGAGAAATAACAGAACAGGCTATGAGGCGGACGGCTCTAAGTAATGCCGATATCATCCTGGGATGAATTGGAAACAGCCACACAAAAAACATTTATGGTCATTAGCAGCGGAAGAAAAAGAGCATCCCCGGTGTTAAAAATACAGAAATGATCTCTCTGAAATAGAGATTGCTTCACGGCTGGTCTTTATGACCAGACAACAAGGAAACATTTAAGATCTTGAACTGGACTAGCGCTTTTCTGCTCGGCCTAGAAATCCAGCGCTAAAATTACTGATGGTGCATTTTTGTTTCTCTAGTACCATGACATTACGAGTCAGGCAACAGGCAAATTTAAATCACAATATAACGTGATTTATTAAATATGAGTGACAACATTTAGGATACATTCTTAGCAGGGGTAGAAATCAGCTGAAGAATTAACGATTTTGACTTAATTTTGAAACTGAACTCAACTCCACAGAACTAAATATGGCCATAAGAATTCTGGGTTGTTGTTTTTTTGTGTGCTTCCTTGGTAGTTATGAAGAGGATAGAGCACTTTAATTATACAGCATGAGTGACTTTCAAAGTATGCAACAGGAGAAATGATTTTTCCTCCTCATATGCGGCAATTATACATGCCAAAACTTGTGCTCTGAAATAATGCAAGTCTTCCTGCCCACAAAGGGAGACTGTCTAGCTAGTAGGTATTAAAAAGTCATAAGCAACCATAGTGGCCCATGCAAAATCAGAAAAGGAAACCAAATCCATGTAATAACTTTTATGGAGGCTAACCCAAATGGCACAAAACACTGCAAGTTTTTGAGTTCTTTAGAACCATTCAACAGCCAGATGTTATTTTTTTTTTAAAAAAAAATGAAGGATAAACGGACTTCCAGATCTGCAAGGGCTTAAAGAATTGGACTGGAAATTTTGCTTTCCCCCCTCTTTTGTTATTTATTGTTTTATCACCTGTCTGATGAAGGGTTCTGGACAACTCAAAAGCATTCAGCATGGTTTGTGTGTCATAGGCAGGCCTCAAAGTATTAGAAGAAGAAGAGTTTGGATTTTTATCCCCCCTTTCTCTCCTGCAGGAGACTCAACGGGGCTTACAATCTCCTTGCCCTTCCCCCCTCACAACAAACACCCTGTGAGGTAGGTGGCTCCGAGAAGCTGTGACTAGCCCAAGGTCCCCAGATAAGCCTCCACAGCTCAGACGGCAGAGCGGGGAATCAAACCCGGTTCCTCCAGATTAGATACACGAGCTTTTAACCTTTTATGCCACTGAGCTCCAAAAATTACATGGATTTGTTTCCTTAATAGCATACACATGCTATCAACTTATTTAAAACTTCAACACAGGAGAAATTCTTTTTTCATTTTTATGTAACACTTATGTGAAGTAAACAGCTGACTTGTTTTTTTTAAATGAAACTGGATTTGACTACACACAGAGTACTGCCCAAGCCGGGGGGGGGGGGGGGGTGCACTGAGGATGGGACAGCAACAGCGTAGCTGAACTGATTCCTAAGAGGGCAGCTGTATGTAAGCCCCAGAACCTAAAAAAAGGAGCAGGGGGGAAAAGGAAATGCTGAGCAGGAGCATTGGTGTGTGTGTGGGGGGGGGGATAAGCTGACCCCAATCCACCTCCAAAGGGGGCCACCAGAGGCTGTGGTGGAAGAACACCCCCAAGTGAAGCATCAGGGGCTGGAATCAGGGCAGGGGGAGGGGGCAACAGGGGTTCAACAGCACCTCATTGCCCCAAGGGACAGCCACACTTGTGAAGGTGATCCTGGTGGACAGGTCCAAGGGGCGCTGCTAGCAAGGAGGCGGGTGCTGACATTGCTGGGGCCCGCAGAGCGTTGGTCAGGGCATCAAAGGTCCTGTCCGTCCATACCTGCCCTGGAAGGCACCCTGTGCCATGCCAATCAAACCTACAAGGTGGCATGAGGCTCTTAAGACTGTGGCAGACCCACAGTTCACCCAGCAATCTGCCCAGGAGGTGGACTCCAGCCACTCTTGGTGCCCCTCCAGGTGCTCCTGCTCAGTGGGCACCCATCGAGGGGCTGGGCTGGGGCCCTATGCCTGAGGCCTGGGAATGGAGCCAGCATCATTGACCATGGCAAGAAGGAAGGGCTGGCTGTGATGGGCACTGGGCCCTCTGCAGGTGCTGAAAGAGGTGCAGGGCCGGCATCAGAAAAGTGGAGTCAGCCTGCAGGGATAGCTTGGCCCCCTCAGAGGTCCCTGGCAACCCAGCAATGCCGAGGAAGCGCAGTACCACCGGGGGGGGGCGGGGCGGCACAGAGCTCTGCTTAGAAGTGGCAACAGTCTGCAGGTGTTCAATGACAGCCAGGTTGAACGATAGGGAGGCAGGAGTTGCATGTGCAACAGGGAGAGGGCGAATGAGGACGTGTCCCGAGCAAAACCGAAGCACCATGAAAATCGCCATGAGAAACAACTGCCTCCCCAATTCAAATACCTGCAAGGGAGCCAGATGGAGGCAAGATGGAACAACCGGGGTCCTGTATGGCTGACACCTCCATTGTCTTGATCCCGGAGGGAGAAGGGAGAAATGACAACACGTCTGGGCCAGGTCCTTTATGGGGAGGGAAGAAGGCTTGGGGCAGCGGTCGGATCTCCACTGCTGGCAAGGGCAGCTGGTCAGAGAGGCTGGCAGATGTCTCAGAGCTGCCAATGCTCCCTGAAAGGCGGAGTTGGGGAGGAAGTCATCTCCATTGGCAGGATTAGGGGGGGAGGGGCTGACAGACAAAGGTCCATGTAGGCCACGTGAGAGGGGAGACCCGTCAGTCAGGACCTCAACGGCGCGACCGGTCACTGCAGTGGTAAGACTCATGGCTCTCATGACAGAATCAGGTCTGGGAAGGCCATCCCAAAAAGTATCCTTGTATGACAGTGATGGCGAACCTTTTCGAGACCGAGTGCCCAGATTGCAACCCAAAACCCACTTATTTATCGCAAAGTGCCAACCCAGCAATTTAACTTGAATTCTGAAGTTTCAGTTTAGAAAAAAACTCCAAGGTGCGCGTTACTCAGGAGTAAGCTTAGTGAAGCAACCGTGCAATGCTTCAAATGGGTGCATCACAATCCTTGGAGGGTTTACACAGAAGCAAGCCCCATTGCCAGCAACCGAGCTTACTCCCAGGTAAAGGATCATGCCCAGACCAGCCTAAATGTGCGTCGGGGGTGTGTGTGATTTTCCACCCCCCTCCCACATGACAAACTCTGTGAGCACGTGCCCACAGAAAGGGCTCTGAGTGCCACCTCTGGCACCCGTGCCATAGGTTCGCCATCACTGTTGTATGAAGTGCCCCAGTCATCAGGAACCGCACTCTCTTCCTGGCCCAGCAGAAGGAATTATCCTAGCACTTCAGGAGGGATGCCACAGTTTGCTGATTATAACCGAGTGCCGAAATAAGCTCAGTGCCCATCCACCAGAAGTCACGGTGTCGGGCTGCGGAGGTAACCTGTCCATCCAGGGCCTGGGTGAGATTGTTCCACCATCAGTCTGAACAAGAACACCTTCTTGGGACCCGTCAAGTTGGGATGGCATTGGCCCTTCACGCTCAGCAGCAGTCATAGCCACAACAGCAAAGAAATGCAGGGGCTGGATGGTTCGCTGTGGGAACCCCTCCCGCCCACACATCTCCCATACCTCCACCAAGATCACTATGGCCACAGTCCCTGGAGTCCAAGAAGAGCCTATGGAGGGCTCAGATGTGACAACCGGAGGTAGGACCCAAGGTGGAGAAAGTGCCAGGTGTATTCTCTGAACTCTCCTCTCTACTCACACAGGCATGACATTCATTCCAACAGCATGGTGCCTCTTTTGGCCACCTCCATATGTCCTAGCGCTGTCTGTCACACCCACCTCCTCCCAGCCCTGTACATCTCGTTCAGAGTCTGTCAGAGGTGACATGTATGGCAGTACGGGACAGGATCAGCACCCTTCATCTCTTGGACAGCACCTGTGTGAACACAATCTAGCTCAGTGTTTACCAACCTTTTCAATGCCACGGTAACCTTGACCTCACTCTTCATATCTCACAGTACCCCTGCCATCCCCCACCTTCCCCTCCCAGGGTGAAGGGAAGAACTGGGGGGGGGGGGGAGAGGAAGTGGCTGCTGACCTTGTGGCAGGCCCTGCCCCCAACCAGCTCCATGTTCTTGCTGGCACTGGCAGGAGACACCACAAAAGTGAGGGGGGGTTAGCATTGCCACCCCTGGGACATGCTCACGGTACCCCAGGGTACCACGGAACCCTGGTTGAAAATCATTGATCTAGCTGGACAGGGCTGCCAAAACAGGGGATTTGTGGGGAGGCTGGGGGCTGCCTCCAGGGCCAGGTGCTGCCCCCCCTCCCCCGGTGATGCAGAATCCTCCTGTCCTTGTGCTTCCTGGTGATGGGGATGTTGAAGAGGGTTGCAGCAGAGGTCCTGGAAGTTTCCCAGTCCTCTGCGTGCCACTGTCTGCATGGGTGTGTGGATGCTATGCTGGCCAATCTATGCAACCCCGTATAGTTCCCGATAGAGGAGATGGACCAGCTGCTTCCCAACATTGTAGGCACTATGGACTGCACCCACATTGCTCTGATGGCTCCTCACAAGGAGCCGTCGGCGTATCATAACATCGTAACATTTGACAGCATCAACGTCCAGATGTCTGGCGATCACTGTGCAATTTTCACAAATCTTGTAGCCAATTCCCCAGGAGTGTCCATGATGCCCAGATCTTAAAGGGCCCCTGCAGCAGCGGTTGGAAGGCAAAGGGTGGATTCTGGGTGAGTTGAGGAAGGTGGGCCCTCCCTGCAAGAACCTGGCTGTCACTGACACCTCTTTCCACAGGTGACCCTGGGTACCTGCTCCAGTCATACCCGCTGACCTCCTACAGCCACGATGAACTAAATGACAGGGCTGTCTACAACCAGGGCCACTACACTATGCACATGAAAATCAAGTGAGCATTTGACCACCTCAAGATGTTCCATCATCCCAGCAGCTGGAGCCAGAGGCCAAAGTGTTCGCCATCTGTACCATATTCCACAACATAATTGTCAGCCCTTGGGCGCTGAGGACTCTGATGTAGAGTGTGAAGACACTGAATTCAGGGTTGGCTCCTTGTGAGGAAATACAAGCAGCAGAGCCAGTTCCAAGCCCCTTCTGGAAACTCAGGCAGAGCCTGATGCTGTGCAGTTGGGAGAGCCTTCAGGAATCCCAGAAGAGTCAATGAGCCAGCTGCTCAAAGAAGGCAAAAGCAGAGGTTACAGCTGCAGAGTAAAAGGAGAAGTGCTCGCATTGCTGTGAGGTATGGGAGAAGGCCAGGGGCGTAACGAGGCAGCCCTGGGCAAACTGTAGCCCTGGGCAAAACCTGAGTTTGATTCCCCCCCCACCCCATAGGCGGCCACTCCACCACGACCAAATTTTTTTTGCACCAGGACATTGGTGCCTTCAGGGGGTGCATTTTTAGACATATCAGCACCATATCATCTGGAAACTGTCCTTATGGTACCCCCAAAGTTTGGTGCAGTTTGGTTTAGGGGGTCCAAAGTTATGGACCCTCAAAGGGGGTGCCCCATCCCCCATTCTTTGCTAAGGAGATGGGGGCTACCCTTTGAGGGTCCATAACTTTGGACCCCCTGAACCAAACTGCACCAAACTTGGGGGGTGCCATCATCTCCAGATGATACCCTGAAATTTTGGTGCCAATACATCCAAAAATGCACCCCCTGCAGGAACATCCTAGAAATTTGCCCAAGAATCTTTGTTCTGCATTGAGTTTTCTGCATTGCTGTCAATGGGGGTTGCAGGCTGTGGGGGGGCACATTTCTGAAGGCACAGTCTCAAAACTTTCAGGGTCTCATCAGGAGACTGCCCTAATGATACCCCCCAGGTTTGGTGCAGTTTGGTTCAGGGGGGCCAAAGTTATGGACCCTCAAAACTGTAGCCCCCATCTCCTATTAGCTCCCATTGGAAACAATGGGGATAGGGTCACCCCCTTTGGGAGTTCCTAACTTTGGACTCCTTGAACCAAACCTCACCAAACTTGGGGGGTAGCATAAGGACAGTCTCCTGATGATACGCTGAAATTTTGGTGCCGCTAGCCTAAAAACTGCGCCCCCTGCAGGCCAAAAATGGAAAACCACTAAAATACCCAAAAACGAACCCAGCATTTTGATGCCCCCCCCCCACAAGGTGATGCCCTGGGCAGCTGCCCACCTTGCCCAATGGGCATTACGCCAGTGGAGAAGGCTCTGCAAGATGGAGGCATCCGCATCCGAGCGGGATTGAGCTCTTGCAGGATCTCAGCTTCACTAGTCAGGACTTTCTATAAAAACCCTCCCTTCGGTTTGGTTCTATCTGGTTGCAACGAGTATACTTTCTGGTAAGATCCACGTACCTGGTCTCTCTCTGACCTCCGGCTCCCAGCTTGATGATCTCTGGCCTGTGCCCTGACTCTGGACTGGGCTCGACTGCATCTTTGCCTGCTGCCAACCTTGACTCCGACTGGTTGACTATACCTCACGTACTGCTCGCCTTGTCTCTGGCCCGTCCCCACGTGTGGCCTCCCCTCCCAGTTGCCCCATCTGTGGCCAGTGTCGTGTCTGTTTTTCACGATGGACTCATTCATCTTCAATGAGGGAACTGGATGCCAGGGAACCCAGAACATGGAAAGGCCACCAACAACAAATATTCTGATTCCGTGTTCATTCTCAAGCTGACGGGAAGGATTCTCAGCCCAGCTGGCGCTTGGGCACAATCTACACACTACAGGTTACAAAGTACAAAGGCGACAGGAAGTCGCTGCGCAGGGAACCAGAGCCTTGTTTGATGTCAGGGATGCTACCTGACATCTGATTGGTAGTTTAGGCTTTTTATGATGTTCGGAGGCTGACCTACTGGTGATCCCTGGCCCCAAAGCAAACCGGCTGGCCTCGACAAGGGCCAGGGCTTTTACAGTCCTGGCCCCTACTTGGTGGAACAGGCTCCCAGGTGAGATCAAGACCCTGTGGGACATGCAGAGTTTCCGCAGGGGCTGTAAAATGGACCTGTTCCGCCAGGCCTTTGGCCAGCCGGGGTAACATCAGTTCGTTGCTATAAATAACATCTGGCCTCCCGTGGGCACAGGGAAGAGAGGGAAGGGAAAAACTGTAAAGGATAATGCTGACGCCATCAATGAAAATATGTTTTTAACTTTTGTGCAGGCGGGATGTTTTTAGTAGTTGGTAGCTGTTGATGTTTTAATGTATTTATTGATGTAAACCGCCCTGAACCCCTTGGGGGAGGGCGGTATATAAACTGACTGACTGACTGACTGACATTGGTGGAAGTGCTGACTTTGCTCTTGTTGCAAAGTCGCTGGGCAGCGTTGCCGATCAGGGATGACTGATGGAAGGGAAATTCTGAGGAGTGCCCCTCTCTCTTGGCCATGCAGGCCCCTAAGCTTCATTGCCACCGAGCTGCTGCATGGCTGCTACAAGGAAGGAGTGGACCTATACCCATAGACAAAGGCATCTAGGGGTATAGTTGCGGCAACCTGCCCCCCACCCAGACCCATTGCCCACGGCAGACTGGCAGAGGGGCAACGGAAGGTGACAGATCAGTCTTTCAACTACACAAATCAATGTTTTCTGATTGTCATCAAAGGAACAAGGTTTCCTTCAAGCCCCACTCTTCAATACATTTAGACAGGAACAAAAATTATTTTGGTTTTGCTGAAGTCTAGGCTGATTCTCTTCATATCTTTATCTCTCAAAAAAAAAGTTTCTTATCATAGGAATCTTGGTAATTAAGACACTTGGTAGACCTTCTTTGGAACAGCTTCACAAGGCTAAGAAGAAATAGACTTCCTGTGCCTAGAAAATGTATAGCCAACTGCAGTGTAGCAGCGTAATTTAAGTTAAGGTTGTATCTCTCCTTAGGACTGCATGGCATGTATTTAAATCACAAAACCCAGATTATATCCCACTGGAAAGCCACAAGAGTGTGCTTTTCTTTGTCGCCAGCACAGACACGGGACTCATATACATCAACAAGTCCACCTTCTTGACTTTAGTGGAATGTACTGAAGCAATTGCAAATAGTAAAGGAACTACTGGGTCTGTCCATCTGTCCATGTACCTACCTACCTACCTACCTACCTACCTACCTACCTACCTACCTAC
>NW_025949630.1:0-11360 GCF_021028975.2 Sphaerodactylus townsendi
AATGCACTCAAGGTTACTTCACCATCAACACCATTGAATCCTTTACACTCTGCCTCCCCTAAAGAAAACCCCTTCCCCCCAGGTTTGTGCGGAAAGGCGCGGTGGAAAGCAGCAATAAGGGTGGGGGCTTCAATGTTTTCGGAATAAACCCATTGATTATACCCAGAGGAATATCCCACCCAAGAAACTAAATATTGCAAGCGGTTGCGATTAAAGCGAGAGTCCAGGATAGCGTCAATTTCGTAGTGCTTGTGGCCATCAATAATAGTCGGAGGGGGCCTCTCCGGCGGGTCGTGCCAGGCATCGGAAGCGGGAGCCTCCTTGAGCAAGCTGGAATGGAAGACAGGATGGATGTTACTAAGAGAGTTAGGCAAATCTAAGCGGGCAGTGACATCATTAATCACTTTAGTAATCTGAAAAGGTCCCACAAATCTCTTGCCAAGTTTGGAAAATTTATGCACGTCTCTGAGATTTTTTGTAGATAAATACACCCAGGAGCCCACACGCAGAGGGAAATCTGAGCGGTGTTTATCCGCTTGCAGTTTTTGGGAGTCCTTTGCTTGCTGTAAGGCGGTCTGGACCGACTTCCATCCCTCGGCTAGGGATGAAATCCATTGTTGAAATTCTGGGGGGTCCAAAGCTGCTGCGGGTAGTTGTGGCAACGGCGGGAAGGAGCGACCAGACACAATTTCAAAGGGGGTTTTCTTTGTGCTACTATGAACCGCATTGTTGTAGGCGTACTCCGCAAACGGAATAAGCTCGCACCAATTGTCTTGGTGGTAGTTGGTGTAACAACGTAAATACTGCTCTAGGGTTCTGTTCGTTCTCTCCGTCTCGCCGTCACTTTGAACGTGGTAGGGGGCGGCGACGGCCGGGGCGGCTCCCAACAACCCCAAAAACGCTTTCCAGAACTTTGAGATGAATTGGGGGCCGCGGTCGGAGACCACCTTAACGGGGGCGGAATGGAGACGGTAAACATGTTGAATAAACAGCCGTGCCAACTTAGGAGCGGAGGGGATGGAAGCACATGGAATAAAATGGGCTTGCTTAGAGAATAAGTCTACCACCACCCATAAAACCGTGTTGCCATGACTTTCGGGCAAATCTGTAATGAAATCCATGGAGATGACTTCCCAAGGGCGGGAAGCTACCGGGAGAGGTTTCAACAGTCCATGGGGCTTTCCCGGGATGGTTTTGGCTTCTGCACAAACCGAGCAGCCTTTAATGTAAGCCTCAATGTCTTTGCGCATTGCGCGCCACCAGAACTGCCGGCGGGCTAAGTGCAGAGTTTTCAAAAAGCCAAAATGTCCAGCCGACCGGGCATCGTGGCAAGCTTCAAGAACTTGTTTGCGGAGGGGGGGAGGCACGTACCAACATTCCCCCCTCCGCCAAACTCCATTCTCCAAACGCAATTGGGAGTCCCCTTCAGTCGCTGGAGGCTCATGCAGCCCCGCCTCCTCCAATTCCCGCAGGAAAGGAGAGACGAGACTGGGAACGGGGGGTGGAGGGGAGGCGGACGTTTGAGATCGGGTGACAGCCAACCCCAACTGGGAGGGGGAAAGAACAGTGCGTGGAATGTCTCGCAAGGCAGCTCCACCCCCCTCCCCGGGTAGGCACGAGAGCGCGTCAGCCAGTTTGTTGGTTTTCCCAGGGAAAAAATGGACTGTAAAAGAGAAACGAGAAAAGAAATCGGCCCAACGAAGTTGTTTTGCGGACATCTTGAGGGGGGTGGAAAGAGCTGCCAGGTTTTTATGATCCGACCAAACTTGAAAAGGGTGCTTAGCCCCCTCCAGCCAGTGGCGCCAAGTGGAGAGTGCTGCTTTGATGGCCGCAGTCTCCTTGTCTCCCACAGTCCAGTTGAGTTCGGCACCAGAGAATTTTTTAGACAAATAAGCACACGGAACCAGTCTACCATCTTTATTTTTCTGCAACAGGGCTGCCCCGAGTGCTTTGTCCGAGGCGTCCACGTGAACCACAAACGGGAGATCTGGGTTGGGGTGCTTTAGGATAGGTTCGGTGGTAAACGCCGATTTTAACAGTTGAAAGGCTGTTTGACATTCCTCAGACCAGACAAGGGGGGCCCCGGGCTTGGCGGACAGTGAATCTTTACCCTTAGTGCGTAAGAGGTCTGTGAGAGGAAGAGTCAGTTCAGCAAATTGGGGTATAAAATCACGATAGAAATTAGCAAAACCAAGAAACGACTGGAGTTCTTTGCGGTTGGTGGGGGCAGGCCATTGGAGGACTGCGTCAATTTTAGCAGGATCCATTTTTAAGCCCTCGGGCGAGATCCGGTAACCCAAATAGTCAATGGAGGTCTGATGAAAACAGCATTTGGAGAGTTTGGCAGAGTTGTCAAGCAAGCGTTTCAATACCTCTCGGACCAATATTTCATGCTCTTCTATAGTTTGCGAGTAAATTAAAACGTCATCTAAATATACAACAACTCCCTTGTACAGTAAATCATGGAGAACTTCGTTGATAAGGGCCATGAAAGCTCCGGGGGCCCCACTTAACCCGAATGGCATTATTAAATATTCAAACTGTCCAAACTTTGTATTAAACGCAGTCAGGTGTTCATATCCTTCAGCAATTCTGACTCTGTAGTAAGCTTCTCTCAAGTCTAATTTAGTAAAAATGCGTCCTTTGCCGAGTGCATCTAAAAGGTCCTTGATCAAAGGCAAAGGATATTTATTGGACAGGGAGACCGCATTGAGACCTCGATAATCTGTGCAAAGCCGTAAAGACCCATCTTTCTTTTTGACAAACAAAACGGGAGCAGCGTGTGTGTGTTTGGTAGCCCGCCGTATGAAACCGCGAGCAAGGTTCTTGTCTAAGAAAGCACGAAGTTCCTTCTCCTCATTGGGACTCATGCGGTAGATTCTACCCTTGGGCAGTTGCGCCCCTGGTTGTATGACAATTTTACAGTCAGTGTCTCTGTGGGGTGGCAATTGATCGCATTCCTGCTCTTGAAAAACTCTGGCTAGATCCTGATATGCAGGTGGGATGTCAATAGAATCGGGAGCAATCACTGAGGAAGCCAGAGAGGGGGGAGTGTCAGGAGACGTTGGGTTTTCTTCCCAATTCATGTGTTCACCGCAGGGAGGGTCAGTGAATTCTAGGATCCTTTCTTTCCAAATGAATTTTGGTTCATGTAACAATAACCAAGGCATGCCCAAAACTATGGAGTGTTTGGCCACTGGCGCCAAAATGAAACTAATTTTCTCCCAATGGTCGGCGCAACGGAGGAGAACCGGCTGTGTTTTGTATTGGGCCGGTCCTTCGTTTCCGAGGGGGCTGCTGTCCATTTGGGTGAATGGTATGGGCTTAGCCAGGGGAATTCGGTCCAGACCTAGCTCCTCTGCCACCTGGGGCCGCATTAAGCAGTGGGAGCAGCCGGAATCCACAAGGGCCGAGGCTATAATGCGAGTGTGTTTAGCGGGGTTGGCCAGAAATGCTTGAACAGTAATGGGAGCGCTGCCTTCACTCACCGCGTCAGGAGTCGGGCCCATGTCCATGGGGGCTGAAGAAAGACAGACAGCTGCTTCCCCCTCCTCTGGGTCGCCTTCGGTCACCGCTTTAGACGAGCCAGTGGGAGGCGGCCCTGACCTGCGTGGTGGTTTGGCAGACGGAGTACGCGGAGCTGGAGCGGTTGGTTTTTGCTTCTTGGGACAGTTGGCGGCTAGATGACCTGGCCCTCCGCAGTAAAGACACAACCCAAGTCGGCGACGGCGTTCAGAGGTGGTTTCGGTAGGAGCGGCTGGGCTTGACTTGGTGGACACAGTAGTGGTTTTCGGGCGTGGGCGGCCTCCTTGACGAGCGTATTCCAAACGAGACGCCACTTGAGACCCCAACTGGATCCAATCTGCAATGGTACGAGGAACCCGAATTAAAAACACCGTTTCACGTAGCTTGCTATCCACAGCATCCGAGAAGTATTCGCATTTCATGCGTTCAGGCCACTCAGGAGGAAGTCGAGCAGCCGCCGCACGAAATTCACGGACAAATTCCGCAAACGGGCGGTTGCCTTGCTGGATGGTTTTGATGGTGCGGATAGCTTCATTCTCGGCGCCTGGATCTTGAAAGCGCGCTCTCAAAGCTTGGAGGAATGCGGGCACTGTGCGAGAGTCCTCATCCTGCAAATCCAAAACAGTCACGAACCAGTCGGCTGCCGCCCCATCTAGGACTGAGCCGATGTCCCGTATTTTTTCGCGTTCAGACCGGTATAGATCATCATAGTCTTCCAAGTGGGCATTGAGTTGCAAGATGAAGTAGGGAAGTTTGGAAGCGGTCCCATCAAAACGGGCTGGTATCGGGGGCCGGAAGTAGCCCCGTTCGACGGCTCTTGGCGCCTGCTGGGGAGGTGGTTGCGCTGGCTGAGCAGGTTGGGCAGGCGGCTGTTGTACAGGGGGGGCTGGAATCGGGGGCGCTGGCGGTGCCGCTGGCGTTTGGGTGGCAGGACCCAGGTACGTGGCCCCCCTGGCACCGGCATGATCAGTAACAGCATAGGTTCCAACTTGCGGCCCCCTGGTCTGCTGCCTCCTTAGTTCCCTCTCCAAAGCAGCCAGCTCCCTCTCCTTGCGAGTCAATGCATCTTGGTGCGCATGCAAAGCAGCTTTTTCTCGCCCTAATTTAAGCAGTTCGTCCCGTTTAAGGGCTTCAGTGAGTTCACTTTGCGTGCGCAGAGCCTGAACGCTTTCGCGTTGCCGTTGTAAATCCAGTCTGGACTGTTCCAGGACTTTATCATGGACTGACAGATTCTGGGCATATTGCCGTTGGAGCGCGTCTTTGGCACGGTCCAACTCGAGCTGGACTTCTTTGCGTTGCTGTTCCCGGTCCCTCTGCAGGGTTTCGCGCTCTTGCTGCAACTGTGCCCGTTCCTCCTCCCATAGCTGGCGTTCACGGTTCCATGCCGCTTGGGCATCTCGAAGTCGCCCTACTTCCTCATCCCAGTCTTCTCTCGATGGGAGAGGAAACCGGTCCGGCTGGGAATGCAGGCTTTCTTCAGACTCTTCGTCATCAGGAAGCGAGCCCTCGGAGACACCGTAGCCGCCGTAGCCACCGGTGGCTCCCCGAGGCACCTCAGGTGCGGTCGCCGGACCGGGATGGGGGGGGTCCGATTGGGAAGCGGTACGGATACCCCTCCCAATTCCAGGTTGAGTCCCGGTGTCCTTTGGACGGGCCCCAGTGCTGTGCCACGGTGGTTCTTTGGGAGCATCACCAAAATACGAGTCCAGGAATCGTTCAATGGATTCCTGGGTTGCCGCATGAAAGGTGGTCAAGCCCGTCTCCTCCATGACAGGTTGCATCTGAGGTTTGTAATCCACACGAGAACGGGTAGAAATCCGATCCACAGGCGCTCGATCCATAGACAGCGCCCCAAACGACTCACGGAAGTCCCCATGGTCGTCGTCACGTCCCTCGTTCCAACGGAGTAAAGGAAGACTCGTGCTGATACGAGGACGGGAAAGAGCCACCAGCGAGGCCCGTTCTCCTGCTGGTTCCTCCAGATCTAGAAGGGAAAGGTCGGAGCCCTCTTTGGGGGCTACCGCACCTTCCGCAGTAAAATTCAACCTCTCCATCGCAAGACAAGAGGTCCACTGCACAGGAATATAGATGAATTAAGATTCCTGCCACAATGTAAGGAATTCCATAGACGCAGAAATAAAAGGCTTTGGTAGTAAAAGTCCATTTATTAAGACATCTTAGAAAGCTCAAGTACACGCAGTGGCAGGAATGACACTTCCCGCCAGAAGCACAGGTTATAATACCAGGCACCCCATCCCCCCTTCCTGCTTCCCATGGGAACAGAGGCTTCATCTCCCGCGCAAAGATAAAGTCTTCGCCGATGCATCTGGCCCATCGCCCGGGCTGTGGAATGCACTCAAGGTTACTTCACCATCAACACCATTGAATCCTTTACAACGTCAAGGCGACCACCAGCCAGGCCCTAGCGCTGCTGCGCCAGCAAGACCACCCCGAGACACCCGAGAACCTCTGTGCCGCTCTCTTTGCGATCATCACCACCAACTCAGCAACCACCATCCTTTGCCTGCTCTGCTGCCTCCTGCCGATGGCGATCGGCCACCCCCTGGCGAGCTTTCACCAGACCAACATCTGGGAGCAGTTTGCTGCCGCTGCCAACGTCTCATCTTTCTGCCTGGGCCAGTACCTAGGAGTCGGGAGCCTGCTGAGCTCCTGCCTGCTCCCCGTCTGCAAAGCACCCGGAGACTTCCTAGCGGAGTCTGGGCTGAGCCCCTTCATGAATGCCTCATCCATCAGATACTCTATGAGCGCCGACTGGGGACCCGTCGTCCAAACCCTCCCGGCTGGCGCTCTCTCCCTTGTCACCAAGACTGTCGCTAACCACGAATCTAACACCTGCGCCCGCATCACCGGCGCAGCCAAACGGGGAACCGACCCGGGCCCATTCGTCGGCTCGGCCAGTTGGAACTGCACACACATGGAGGACATTCCCCCCGTGTTCGGAAACATCCTGCTCCCCAGGGGCTGGTTCTGGACCTGCGGGGAGAGAACGTTTAATTATATCCCCGCCCGACTCTCTGCCGGAACTCTTTGTTGCCTCAGTCGCCTCACCATCGTTCTACCCCAGGCTCCACCCCGGGAGCCCGGACGCCGCCGCCGCCGCTCCACTCTGCCTTTCGACCCCTCCTGTCGGAGCGACGCGGTCGCCCTCTCCGAAGCGGAGTTCGTCTCTCTCGCGACTTCCCTAGTGGGAGTCCCCGGACTCGCTTCCTACAATGCTAAGACTATTGGCCGGCTGGCCTGTGCCCTTGCGAAGTCCATCAACTCTACCTCCACCGCTCTGGATGCCCTGGCCTCCGAGCAGCAGGAACTTCGTCAAGCGACCCTAGACAATCGTGCCGCTATTGATTACTTGTTGTTGTTACACCACCAAGGTTGTGAGAATGTACATAATATGTGTTGTTTTAATCTTTCTGATAATTCCCAGTTGATCCACATGAAAGTGCGTGAGCTGCAGGAAGTTGTATCTAATCTGAAGTATGATGTTTTGCCCCATTGGTGGTCAGCCCTCTGGAGCTGGCTGCCGGGAGGATGGTTGAGTGCTATTGTACAGCTCTGCATTGGTTTAATTATGTGCCTTATTATCGGATCTTGTTTCGTTCAATGCGTGTCTAATATTGCCTGTAACGTGTGTAAGAAGCCCCTCGCATTTCCCTTACCCCGCAACCAAGTTCTAATGTTACACAAGCAGCTTGGTCAACTTGACCAAACGGCGGAGGAGACAAGCGTCCCTTTAAATCGCCCCTTAGCATTTCGGCCCCCCGTTTTCTAAAATGTAAAAAAGGAGGAGATGTAGTAGTGCACTGCCGACACAGCAGTGCCGTAGTAGAACGTTGGGACGCCAACGGACCTGCGGCCTTGCCGGTCGCATCGCACCCCCACTCCTCATCCCCCCATGAGTCACGGGTCATGAACTGTCTGACTCAATCACCGGGCGCAGGGACAATGGTCTTGCCCCCAGGTGAGGATTAGGCTCAGACGCGTACGCTCCTCTCCGCACGTAGCCAGATGAGATCATGCATCACATGATGATCTCCCGACCTCCCGCTCTCCCGGAACTCCCCCCGGTCCTCCCTCCTACACGCCCCCGATAGAGTAACAATAAAAGGTGCCAGGAACCGGCAGACGGGAGACTCGCTAGGAACACGGACCTCCGGTCTCCCGCTGCTGGCGATCTCCACCAGATGTTATCTCCGCGTCTCGTCTCGTTCTTACGCTGACCGCGTGGGTCGACTACAAGCTGGTGCCGAAACCCGGGAATCCTCGAACCTCCACCCTGCTCACCGTCGCCTGGGGAAGGGCCGCGATACCGAAGTCCGCTGGATCGGCGCATCCAGGGACCACCGTTTCGGTATCGCCTGTCCTCTGGATCGGCACATCCAGAGACACGCGTCCTAGGACACTCTCTCGTCCGACGGAACACCGGTGAGTATGGGAGCTTGCAAAAGCAGGGCTTATGACAAGCACGTTGACGAGCTGAAAGCGTTAACGAAATGCGGCAGGGTCCCCGTAAAGAGAAGGGAGCTGCGCAAATTGGTTGAGGAGATTGAAGCTCAGTGTCCATGGTACCCAGAGGGGGGGACATTGAATCTTAAGGACTGGGAAAACATCGGGCGCACTCTTCGCACAGAGCCTCGCGCGCCGATGTCGCTGCTACTGACGTGGAGACAATGTTTTGTCGCCATCAGCCTGCAGACCTACGGCTCCCTTGCTGTAGGCCGCCCTCCTTTCGATCTTTCACCTTCAATTTCAACCCCGGAATTTTCTCTATCCACTAAATTGGACGCCTGTCCTCCTTCTGCCCCCCTCGCTCCTTCACCCAATTCAAACTCTCCCGCGGCCCAGCCGCCCCCTCCCCTTGCTCCGCCTTCATTTTCCGAAGCCACTGCACCTCCGTCAGCGCCACGTAATGGCGCGGGTTTCAAAACTCTCGCAGAACGTATTAGCCACGATCTGCAGAAGAAAGAAACCCTGACGGAAGACGATGCCGAGATTCTTGCATTGTGCCCCGTCCACTTCACAGATACTGAGGGGGAGGGTGGCGTCATTCGGCGGGTTGTCGAGTACCGCCCTTTAAACTATAACATCCTCACTGAGCTCCGCAAAGCAATGCGGGACGTAGGAGTCACTAGCCCCTACGTGAGAGGCATGCTGGAGGCCATCGCAAGGAACCACCTAATGGTTCCAGACGACTGGAAGACCACCTTCCGCATGCTCCTGAGCCCTGCGCAATTTGTGGTCTGGGAAAGTGAGTTCCGCCAGCAATGCTTCAACAGAGCAGCCACCTCTGGCGGCGCCTACACCGCCGCTCAGCTTTACGGCTTCGATGCTTTTGCCAATCCCAACGATCAGATTGTCCTGCCTGAGGCCACCCTTACGGTCGCCTCTGAGTGCGCCTATAAGGCATTTGTCAAAGTCCCCAATGCCGGCCAGCCAACCCAGAGTTTCTCCTCCATCCGGCAAAAACCCCAGGAGCCCTATGCCGAATTTGTGAACAGGCTCCAGGAAGCGCTCAAAAGGCAGGTAGATAGCGAGGAGGCCCAAAACGAGCTCCTCATGCGCCTCGCAAAAGAGAACGCTTCCACGGAGTGCCGCAGAGCAATCACGGGCCTGGGCAAAAATCCTGAACTGGCCGACATGCTTAAGGCTTGCCAGGACATCGGGTCCTCCGCCCACCAAGCTAGCCTCCTCGCCGCAGCACTCTCCACCGGTGGGAGACAGTCTCAGGATGACTGCTTTAACTGGGGCAGACCCGGACACTTCCGAAGGGAGTGTAGGCAGCCCGGTGGGGGGGCCTACAACCCCGATGGAGGAGGGTCCTCCCCCAGGAGGAGAAGGCCACCTAAAACCCGGTGCCCACGTTGCCAGAAGGGCTTCCATTGGAGAAACGACTGCCCGTCGGGAAACTCCCGCCCGGGCGTCTCCCCAGCCCAGGACCAAGGAGGAGAGTACTAGAGCAGACCCAAACGCCAAGGCCCCTACCAAAACCACCCCCCTCTCGTGGCATCTCGCTCGCATGCACCCAGCCCATCTCCTTTAAGTTCCCCCACGAGGTTCTTGTCGCCCCAACCCAGTATGACGAGCCCATCCCTACCGGGACAATTGGGCTAGTGCTGCCAAAGGCCTCTGCCGCTGAACAGGGACTGTTCATCGTCCCCGGAGTGATCGACTCCACGCACCAAGGACCCATCCACCTCCAGGTCTGGACAAACATCCCACAGGAGCTGCCCGCCGGAGCCAGCTGCGCTCAGCTGATTCTCTTGCCCCATGCGCTGCCCGCTGCCGACCCAATAAAGGCTACGAGCCCCAGCAGCCAACATGGCGCAGCCTACACCACCGTCGCAGCGGTGGAGACGCCTATCGGGAGCTCCCGTCCATATCTGGAGCTCGCCATAGAAGGATGTAAGTTCAAGGGCCTGGTGGACACCGGCGCTGATGTTACCGTCATCAGAGCAGCCGAGTGGCCCGACCAGTGGCCGACCGAGGCTTGCCCGCACATCTGGGGGGTGGGGGGGAGACAAACCGCGAGACGGAGCATCCGCCCGCTCACGGTCAACAGCCCAGGACTCGAGCGGCAGCTCACAGTCCGCCCCATTATTTTGGACATCCATGTCAATCTCTGGGGAAGGGACCTCATGAGTCAGGTCAAAACGACTCTGGTCTGGGACGGGTAAAGCCGTCACAGATCGTTGATCCCGATCTTGCCCTCCGAAAATTATTTTCTAATTTCCGCAGGAAAACTGTTTCCCTCTCCCCTCCTCTTCTCCTTCTGTTTTTTCGACCAGTAAAGGCGGGAGGGCCAATTGGCTGACTGGCCCTCCCTGGATTAAAATCTGGGCCCGTCCTGATACCGCAGCACTGTCAGGACAGGCCCCAGTTTAAAAAAAGGGGCTGCCGCCATTATGCGCCTAATACCCAAACCCGTTTGGGTTATGGCTGCCCAGCGCCTGGCAGCTTTATCAATACCATGTTAAAGGCCAGGCGCTCAGCCGAAACCGCCCCTTAAGGAGCGGTCTCGGCGGGCGGCAATCCCCCGAGATAATTCGATCACAAAATTTAGCACCATCCAGCTTCCTGCATTAGCCACCAAGGTCACGGTAAGTGCAACTCCCTTGCAAAGAAACCCCCCTTTCCCTTTTCCTTTGTGTGTGCGAGGAATCTGCCTCTAATTGCCGGATTGCCTCATTCCCCGGATGCACCCATCCCCCCAAAAGGTGCTTCCAAAGCCCCCTTTGTGTTGCTGATTAAGCATGCATACCCACAATCCCCCCAGGACCCGCCTGTTCCCTCCCCCCTCAAGGCTCGGACCCTCGCCTTGACGCACCCTGATGACGCTCTGAAGCCAATTCCCACCAGGGTCGCCTACCTCCTGCCCTCCCTGTCAAACAACTAAAGAAAGAGGAGTGTAGGCGGCCCCCAGGAGGGTTGCATTAAAAGCAACCTTCACAGGCTGCAAAACAAGCCTTCCTCCTTCCCATATTAATCTAAACACTAACTCGATCCCAATCTCCCGCCATCCGCTCTAGAACTGAGCCTGGCGGGACCCGGCCCCCCCCCCGTAACCTGGGAAAGGGGTGTGTGTTTCAGTCCCTCTTCCTACAGGTTCCCGTGGACTCCGATTCGCCACGACAGGCCAACCCATGGAATGGCGCCAGGAGGAAACCAACCCCATCCCGGAGATGGAACGCATCTCTCTAGAGGATCCCGCCCAGCGATCTCAACAGGAACGCCGTCGCCAACGCCCAAAGACCCGGATGACCTGGGGAGACGTCTGTAAGGAATTCCATAGACGCAGAAATAAAAGGCTTTGGTAGTAA
>NW_025949631.1:0-11359 GCF_021028975.2 Sphaerodactylus townsendi
TAAGCGTCTGAGCCTAATCCTCACCTGGGGGCAAGACCATTGTCCCTGCGCCCGGTGACTGAGCCAGACAGTTCATGACCCGTGACTCATGGGGGGATGAGGAGTGGGGGTGCGGTGCGACCAGAAGGCCGTAGGAGCGCTGGTGTGCCAACGTTCTACCACGGTGCTGCTGGGTCAGCAGTGCATTACTACATCTCCTCCTTTTTTACATTTTAGAAGGAAGGCCGAAATGCTAGGGGGCGATTTAGGGGGACGCTTGTCTCCTCCGCTGTTTGGTCGAGTTGACCGAGCTGCTTGTGCAACATTAGAACTTGGTTGCGGGGCAGGGGAAAGTCGAGGGGCTTCTTACACACGTTACAGGCAATATTAGATACACATTGAACGAAACAAGATCCGACGATGAGGCATACAATCAAACCAATGCGGAGCTGTACGATAGCACTTAACCATCCTCCCGGCAGTCAGCTCCAGAGGGCTGACCACCAATGGGGCAATACATCATATTTCAGATTGGATACAACTTCTTGCAACTCACGTACTTTCATATGAATCAACTGGGAATTATCAGAGAGATTAAAGCAACACATATTATGTACATTCTCACAACTTTGGTGATGCAATAACAACAAATAGTCAATGGCGGCACGATTATCTAAAGTCGCTTGACGAAGTTCTTGCTGCTCGGAGGCCAGGGCATCCAGGGCAATGGAGGTGGAGTTGATGGACTTCGCAAGGGCACAGGCCAGCCGGCCAATAGTCTTGGTGTTACAGGAAACAAGTCCGGGGGCTCCCACAAGGGAAGTTGCGAGGGAAACACACTCCGCCTTGGCTAGAGGTGCCGCGTCGCTCCGGCAAAGGGGGGTCGAGGGGAAGGGCGGAGCGGCGGCTGTGCTTGGGCTTCCGGGGTGAAGCCTGAGGCAGAACGATGGTGAGGCGGTAGCAGAGAGTTCCGGCAGACAGACAGGCGGAAATGCAGCAACAACAAATAACATAACTTCTAAAATTAAGGCATGCAATAAGTTTCAGCAATAGTTGGTTCGCAGTAAACAATAAAACATGGCTAAACAATACATAGGCTGGATGATGTACGGAAGGAAGGCGACCCGTGGTTGCATAATTGTCCAATGCATGGCTCTTGCTGTTTGACTACCAAAGCTACAGAGCCGATGGCAGGTGTTAGAGTCCATGGATTTCTCAAGAGCCGTAGGGGAGAGCTACTGATAGTCTTTAGCATTGCAGGTTCAGTGATTCTCACGAAAGCAAGGTTGTGAGAGAAGGCGTGGTTCCAACAATATTCAAGCCGTTGAAAACAGCGGAGAGTTCCAAGGGTTAACCTAACAGGGATGTTCCCGGCCAATTCAAATTCCCAGCCGGGCCGCGGCGGGGAGGAAGAGAGGATGGCGGCCAGATGAAGATCCCTGCAGGGGGTGACCGGGATTGTCACCGGTGGGGGGAAGTTGTGCGGGAGTAGCTGCTGATGGCTGTGAAACTGCGCAGCGAGCAGTCGCAGAGGTCGCAGCTTTGGGATTCTTGGGCGTCCTGAGGCGGGCCGGCTGCTGCGGGAACCTTCGGGTTGTGGGCTGATCGTGAAGCTCTGGCGCCTTTGCGGATCCTCCGGGTCTTCGGCTCGTTCCGATGTTGATTGTCAGTCTGCTGAAGCTAAGGGACGGGGTACTCCGGGGGGACCTGTTCCGACTTCGTGGTGTGGCCTGGCTTCGCTCGGCATCGCTCCTCGAGTTGGTCGGACATGTCGGGCTGGAATCCATAGAGGGTCTGTGGGAAGAAGGGATTCGAAGCATACCCCCCCTTCCCCAGGTTATGAGGGGGGCCGGTCAACCCGCCAGGTTCTATCTGGGAGCTGGCGGTAGCAGACCCTTGGCGTGGGGGAGGGGGTCCGACTGCCTGGAAGTGTCTTTCTACGGGGGTGATCTGTTGCCCCGATGGCAGGGCTTGCGCAGATTTAAATGATTTACGGTGAAGAGTACCTTTGATACCGTCTGTTGTATGTGGCTCAAATGGGGGGGGCCACCTCCCCTTTCTTTAGTTTGTTTCCACAGAATTTCTCAGTTGCGATTTAATTTCAACCCATTGCTTGCCCGGTGCTGTTGTAGGGAATTCCGTGGTGTTAGCACGTATCTCCCCAGTTGGTGCAGAACTGGAGCATGGCTGCGGGAAGAATATGCGGGCACGCTGTCCATTTTTAGGCGGAGGGGGCGGCCCATGACGGTTAAGTGCATGCAAAAAAAAAGGTGCTGGATGACGTGATTGGTTGTTTCACCTCGGAGTGGGGTGGCCCAGACGTATCCCAAGTTGGTATCTATAGTTACATGTAGGTGCTTCCAGGGGGGGCTAGGGCAGGGACCAGGGCTACCGCCCCATTTTACAAGTCATTTTTTTTTTGCTGGCCCCCCTCGGGCTTACCCCTGGTCTGACGAGGGGCCAAGGCATACGCATTGAGCACAAGATTTAACCATAGATTGTGCCTGGTTGAGGGGGATGCTACAGGATCGGGCGCAGCGCTTTTTTGCCCCCTGGTGGAAGAAATCGTAGACTGAAAGGGGTCGGAGAAGAGGGTGGAGATGTGGGTAGCTGGGTTCGCGCTGCTGGTTCCCCTCGCTGAGGGGGCCTTGGGAGCGGCGTGGTGGCTGCGCACATGGCCTACGGGCGCATTGAGAGGTTCTGGATGCTAGTAGGTTCCGTAATGTGGGAAGAGACTCATGAGGTTTAAGTCGTATCTGGGCGACGTGAGGTTCCGGGTAGGTGGGCGCATCACGTGCGCCACGTATTGGGGAATCGACCAAAAAGGTTGAAAGGTTGAGGGAAGGCTCTGAAAGGCCAGAATGGCTGCGGCGAAGCCCGCCTCGCGAGCCGGAGGCTTGGGGTGGCGTGTAAGCTGTCTGCCATTGACCATTTCGCTGGAAATGCAATGGCGCTGGACAAAGGCTTGCCCCTCGGGCGGCGATGGTGGGGGGGGCGTTTTGGAGTGGGGACAGAGGCTGGGCTAAAGGCCGAACGGGACAGGGGGTAGAGTGGAGGAGAGTGAGGCAGGGATCCCAGGTGGAAGAGGATCTTCACGAATCCCTCCAGGGCCAGCTGGAGGGGTGAAGAAGCGTGCCTAAGAGATGCTGGAATTCTGCCCTGTTTAGAGGCATGATGATTTTTTCAGGGTCCCACCCCACCATTGGCTCATAGTGCGCTTACGCCTTTGGTTGGAGAGATTCATGTAAAGCTGGGTCTGGGTGGAGAGGATTTTTTTATGGCACATGAGGTAGGCAGTAGAGCCATTCGACCAAGAAGGTTTGTGGCAAGGTCGAAAGTGTACCCTAGGGACTCCGGCTGGGAGAGGGGGGGTGTTCAAGAGGAAGAGGGAGAGAGGTTGATCTTTGAGGGGGGACCCGATCCACCCATCGGCGGGCTAGGACCTCCCCCACTGTCTGGAAGGCGCCTTTGTGCTTCTGGGTGAGGCTGGATCTCAACCCCTGGGTTTTTTGGCGAGCCGGGAAGTAGCGTAGAAACAGGGGGCTGGAGCAAGGGGGTGGTGAGGGCAAAGAAGGGACGGACCCAGTTAATGGTTCCGAGCAGCTGCTGCAGCTGGAGGAGTGTGGGCGTGTCAGATTTGCATCTCTGGTATGACAGGGGCGGAGTAGGGAGTGGGAGGGAGTTTATGCCCCAGATACAAGAATGGCTCGCTCTTTTGCACCTTCTCGGGAGTCGTATGTATAGGCCTGACTGTTTTAATGTGCCAGCCAGCAGCGCTATCCACTGCGCGGGGATGGTCGCAGCGGGTTACTAGGATATCATCCATGTAGTGGATTATTATGGCTCCGGGCGCTACTAAAACGGGCTATAGCGCGTGATGGACAAAAAACTGACACAAGGTGGGGCTGTTGAGCATTCCCTGGGGCAATAATTTTATTGGTATCTCACTGCGGGCTGCTGATGATTAAGCACCGGGCACCGTGAAAGCCGTAAAATGTACCTCGGTCTTCGGGAGAGAGGGGAATACAAAAGAAACAATCTTTCAGGTCAACAACCAGGACCTGGTAGTCCGAGGGGATAAGGTTGGGGTTGCCAGTAAACCGCATTGAAGAGGGCCCATGGGTTGGATGCAGGCATTTACTGCTCTGAGATCCTGTAGCAATCGCCATCGGCCACTCTTCTTTTTTATCACAAAGACAGGCGTGTTCCATGGTGATGTTGAGGTCTCTGGGAATGTGGCCCGCAGCCAGCCGTTCTTCCAACAGCTGGTGCATGGCAGCCAATTTTTCTCTGGGCAGTGGCCACCTGTTCTGCCCATACCGGGGGTCTTCGTGGTCCGCGTGAGGGGGAGGGCAGGGGCGGCTGGCTTTACTCGCCTCGAAGCTCTCCCATGGCAATGGGGAGGGTGATGAGTTGCCGTCACCAGTCTCCGGGGGGGGGCTTCCGGCGTGGCCTGCTCCCCTTCCTCTTCCCAGGTGCGCAAATGCGCCCCAGCCGGCCACTGATCAGGTCAGCCCGGTCACTCTCACCGATGGCCGCGCCGGAGCTCTCTGCACCCTGGGGGGTTTAACCCGGGCCTTTGAGCTGCGTGAAGTGGGCGGCGGGATGCTCTTGGGGCTTAGGAGCCCGCTGCCACGCGGGCTGCCCCTCGCGGGAGGCTGTTCCTGCAGGATACTCGCCCACATTGGGGTGTACGCGGGCTCTGGGCAAGCGAGGTCAGTGGCCCCTGCAATAAGGGATAGTTCTTGTTTAAGGGTGGAGAAGGCCCGGGGGATGGGCCTCCCTGGGGGTCTTCTCCCCTTGGGGGGAGACCCCCCCCGGTGCGGGTTGCAGGCCCCCCTACTGGGTAGCTGCAATCTCTACGGAAGTGTCCGGACTGGTGGCAATTGAAACATCTGCCTCGGGGCTGTTTCCTAGCAATGGAGAGGGCTGTGGCTAGGAGGTCCGCGTAGTGGGCGAAGGACCCGATATCCTGGCAAGCCTTAAGCATGTCGGCCAGTTCAGGGTTCTTACCTAGACCTGTGATTGCTTTGCGGCACTCAGCGGAGGCGTTCTCCTTGGCAAGACGCTTAAGGAGTTCTACTCTGGCCCCTCCTCTCGTTGTCAACCTGCCTTTTGAGAGCTTCCTGGAGCCTGCTCACAAACTCGGCATAGGGCTCTTGGGGTTTTTGCCGGATGGTGGAGAAGCTCTGGGTGGGCTGGCCGGCATTGGGAACCTTGACAAACGCCTTGTAGGCGCACTCGGAGGCGATCGTAAGGGTGGCCTCTTCTGTAGGACAATCTGATTGTTGGGGTTACTGGAAGGCATCGAAGCCGTAAAGTTGTAAGCGGCGGTGTAGGCGCCGGGCCAGAGGCAGCTGCCTTGCTGAAGCACTGCTGGCGGAACTCGCCTCCCAGATCACAAATTGTGCAGGGCTCAGGGAGCATGCGGAAGGTGGTCTCTTCCAGTCAGTCCGGAACCATTAAGTGATTCCCCGCGATTGCCTTTGAAGCATGCCTCTCACGTAGGGGTTGGTGGATCCTACGTCCCGCATCGCTTTGGCGGAGCTCAGTGAGGATGTTATAGCTTAAGGGGCGGTACTCGACAACTCACCGAACAATGCCATCCTCTCCCTCGGTATCTGTGAAATGGACGGGGCACAATGCGAGAATATACATCGTCCTCCGTCAGGGGTTTCTTTTTTTTGCAGATCGGTGGCTAACACGCCTATGCGAGAGTTTTGAAACCCGCGCCATTACGTGGCGCTGACGGAGGTGCGGTGGCTTCGGAAAATGAAGGCGGAGCAGGGGGAGGGGGCGGCTGAGCCAGCCGCTGGAGAATTCGAAATGGGCTGAGGAGCAAGGGGGGCAGAAAGAGGACAGGCGCCCAATTTAGCGTGGATAGAGAAAACTCCGGGGTTGAAATTGAAGGTGAAAGATCGAAAGGAGGGCTGCCTACAGCAAGGGGAGCCATAGGGTCTGTGCAGGCTGATGGCTTACATAACATTGTCTCCACGCCAGTAGCAGTGACATCGTGGGCGCAAGGCTCTGTGCTGTAAGAAAGTGCGCCCGATGTTTCCCCAGTCCTTAAGATTCAATGTCCCCCCCTCTGGGTACCCATGGACATTGAGCTTCAATCTCCTCAACCAATTTGGCGCAGCTCCTTTATCTTTACGGGGACCCTGCCGCGACTGGGCTAACGCTTTCAGTTCGGTCAACGTGTTTTGTCATAAGCTCCGCTTTTGCAAGCTCCTATACTCACCGGTGTTCCGTCGGACGAGAGAGTGTCCTAGGACGCGTGTCTCTGGATGCGCCGATCCAGAGGACAGGCGATACCGAAACGGTGGTCCCTGGATGCGCCGATCCAGCGGACTTCGGTATCGCGGCCCTTTCCCGGGCGACGGTGAGCAGGGTGGAGGTTCGAGGATTCCCGGGTTTCGGCACCAGCTTGTTGTCGACCCGCGTGGTCAGCGCAAGAACGAGACGAGACGCGGAGATAACATCTGGTGGAGATCGCCAGCAGCGGGAGCGCGGAGGTCCGTGTTCCTAGCGAGTCTCCCGCGTGCTGGTTCCTGGCACCTTTTATTGTGATTCTATCGGGGGCGTGTAGAAGGGAGGAACGGAGGGAGTTCCGGGAGAGCGGGAGGTCGGGAGATCATCATGTGATGCATGATCTCACCTGGCTACGTGCGGAGAGGAGCATAAGCGTCTGAGCCTAATCCTCACCTGGGGGCAAGACCATTGTCCCTGCGCCCGGTGACTGAGCCAGACAGTTCATGACCCGTGACTCATGGGGGGATGAGGAGTGGGGGTGCGGTGCGACCAGAAGGCCGTAGGAGCGCTGGTGTGCCAACGTTCTACCACGGTGCTGCTGGGTCAGCAGTGCATTACTACATCTCCTCCTTTTTTACATTTTAGAAGGAAGGCCGAAATGCTAGGGGGCGATTTAGGGGGACGCTTGTCTCCTCCGCTGTTTGGTCGAGTTGACCGAGCTGCTTGTGCAACATTAGAACTTGGTTGCGGGGCAGGGGAAAGTCGAGGGGCTTCTTACACACGTTACAGGCAATATTAGATACACATTGAACGAAACAAGATCCGACGATGAGGCATACAATCAAACCAATGCGGAGCTGTACGATAGCACTTAACCATCCTCCCGGCAGTCAGCTCCAGAGGGCTGACCACCAATGGGGCAATACATCATATTTCAGATTGGATACAACTTCTTGCAACTCACGTACTTTCATATGAATCAACTGGGAATTATCAGAGAGATTAAAGCAACACATATTATGTACATTCTCACAGCTCTGGTGATGCAATAACAACAAATAGTCAATGGCGGCACGATTATCTAAAGTCGCTTGACGAAGTTCTTGCTGCTCGGAGGCCAGGGCATCCAGGGCAATGGAGGTGGAGTTGATGGACTTCGCAAGGGCACAGGCCAGCCGGCCAATAGTCTTGGTGTTACAGGAAACAAGTCCGGGGGCTCCCACAAGGGAAGTTGCGAGGGAAACACACTCCGCCTTGGCTAGAGGTGCCGCGTCGCTCCGGCAAAGGGGGGTCGAGGGGAAGGGCGGAGCGGCGGCTGTGCTTGGGCTTCCGGGGTGAAGCCTGAGGCAGAACGATGGTGAGGCGGTAGCAGAGAGTTCCGGCAGACAGACAGGCGGAATTGCAGCAACAACAAATAACATAACTTCTAAAATTAAGGCATGCAATAAGTTTCAGCAATAGTTGGTTCGCAGTAAACAATAAAACATGGCTAAACAATACATAGGCTGGATGATGTACGGAAGGAAGGCGACCCGTGGTTGCATAATTGTCCAATGCATGGCTCTTGCTGTTTGACTACCAAAGCTACAGAGCGATGGTGTTAGAGTCCATGGATTTCTCAAGAGCGTAGGGAGAGCTACTGATAGTCTTTAGCATTGCAGGTTCAGTGATTCTCACGAGCAAGGTTGTGAGAGAAGGCGTGTTCCAACAATATTCAAGCGGTTGAAAACAGCGGAGAGTTCCAAGGGTTAACCTACCAGGGATGTTCCCGGCTGTAAATTCAAATTCCAGCCGGGGGGCGGCGGGGAGGAAGAGAGGATGGCGGTTGTAGATGAAGATCCTGCAGGGGGTGACCGATTGTCACCGGTGGGGGGAAGTTGTGTGAGTAGCTGCTGATGGCTGTGAAATCCGCAGCGATAGCCGCAGAGGTTGCAGCTTTGGGATTCTTGGGTGTCTTGAGGCGGGCCGGCTGCTGCGGGAACCTTCGGGTTAGGCTGATCGTAGCTCTGGCGCCTTTGCGGATCCTCCGGGTCTTCGGGTCGTTCCGATGTTGATTGTAAGTCTGCTGAAGCTATGGGACGGGGTACTCCGGGGGGACCTGCTCCATCTTCGTGGTGTGGCCTGGCTTCGTTCGGTATCGTTCCTCGAGCTGGTCGGACATGTCGGGCTGGAATCCATAGAGGGCCTGTGGGAAGAAGGACTGAAGCATACCCCCTTCCCCAGGTTATGAGGGGGGCCGGTCCCCGCCAGGTTCGATCTGGGAGCTGGCGGTAGTAGACCTTGGCGTGGGGGAGGGGGTCTGACTGCCTGAAGTGTCTTTCTACGGGGGTGATCTGTTGCCCTGATGGTAGGGCGAGCAGATTTAAATGATTTATGGTGAAGAGTACTTTTGATACTGTCTGTTGTATGTGGCCTAAATGGGGGGGGCTACCTCCCCTTTCTTTAGTTTGTTTGGCTAGAATTTCTTTGAAGTTGCGATTTGCTCTTTCAACGATTGCTTGCCCGGTGCTGTTGTAGGGAATTCCGTGTGTTAGCACGATTCCCCAGTTGGTGCAGAACTGGAGCATGGCTGCGGAAGAATATGCGGGCACGTTGTCCATTTTTAGGCGGAGGGGGCGGCCCATGACGGTTATGCATGCAAAAAGGTGCTGGATGACGTGATTGGTTGTTTCGCCTCGGAGTGGGGTGGCCCAGACGTATCCCAAGTAGGTATCTATAGTTACATGTAGGTGCTTCCAGGGGGCTAGGGCAGGGACCAGGGTTACGTCCATTTGCCACAAGTCATTTGCCAGGGCCCCCCTCGGGTTTACCCCGGGGTCTGACGAGGGGCCAAGGCATGAGCATTGAGCACAAGATTTAACGATAGATTGTGCCTGGTTGAGGGGGATGCTACAGGATCGGGCGAGTGCTTTTGCCCCCTGGTGGAAGAAATCGTGTGACTGAAAGGGGTCGGAGAAGAGGGTGGAGATGTGGGTAGCGCTGTCTGCGCGCTGGTTCCCCTCGCTGAGGGGGCCTGGGAGCGGCGTGTGGCTGCGCATATGGCCTACGAAGTATTGAGAGGTTCTGGATGCTAGTAGGTTCCGTAATGTCAGGAAGAGACTCATGAGGTTTAAGTCGATTCGGGGGGCGACGTAGGCTCCGGGTAGGTGGGCGATCACGTGCGCCACGTATTGGGAATCGACCAAAAGGTTGAAAGGTTGAGGGAAGGTTTGAAAGGCCAGAATGGCTGCGGCGAGTTCGCTCCGTTGAGCGGAGGCTTGGGGTGGCGTGTAAGCGGTCTGCCATTGACCATTTCGTTGAAATGCAATGGCGCCGACGCGTTTGCCCCCGTCGGCGAAGATGGTGGGGGCGCTTTGGAGTGGGACAGAGGCTGCTAAAGGCCGAACGGGACAGGGGGTAGAGTGGAGGAGAGTGAGGCGAGGATCCGGGGGGAGGTGGAAGAGGATCTCCCCCACGAAATCCTCCAGGGCCAGCTGGAGGGGTGAAGAAGCGTTCAAGAGATGCTGGAATTCTGCTCTGTTTAGAGGCATGATGATTTTTTCGGGGTCCCACCCCACCATTACCATAGTGCGCTGACGCCCTTGGTTGATGAGATCTGCGTAAAGCTGGCCCGGGGTGGAGAGATTTTTTGCGGGCACATGAGGTAGGTAGAGCCATTCGACCAAGAAGGTTTGTGGCGGTCGAGTGTACCCTAGGACTCCGGTTGGGAGAGGGGGGGTGTTCAAGAGGAAGAGGGAGAGAGGTTGATCTTTGAGGGGGACCCGATCCACCCATCGGCGGGCTAGGACCTCCCTTACTGCCCGAAAGGCGTCTTTGTGCTTCTGGGTGAGTTGGATCCTGTCCCCTGGGTTTTTGGCGAGCGGAAGTAGCGAGAACAGGGGGCTGAGCAAGGGGGTGGTGAGGGCAAAGAAGGGACGGACCCAGTTAAGGGTTCCGAGCAGCTGCTGCAGCTGGAGGAGTGTGGGCGTGTCTGGGATTTGCATCTCTGGTATGACAGGGGCGGAGTAGGAGTGGAGGAGTTTATGCCCCAGATACAAGAATGGCTCGTTCTTTTGCACCTTCTCGGGAGCGATGTATAGGCCTGACTGTTTTAATGTGCCAGCCAGCAGCGTTATCCACTGCGGGGGGATGGTCGGTGCGGCTACTAGGATATCATCCATGTAGTGGATGATTATGGCTCCGGGCGCTTTGGCGCGAAACGGGGCTAGGGCGTGATGGACAAAAAACTGACACAAGGTGGGGCTGTTGAGCATTCCCTGGGGCAATACTTTCCATTGGTATCTCGCCGTGGGCTGCTGATGATTAAGCACCGGCACCGTGAAAGCGAAATGTACTCGGTCTTCGGGAGAGAGGGGAATACAAAAGAAACAATCTTTCAGGTCAACAACCAGGACCTGGTAGTCCGAGGGGATAAGGTTGGGGTTGGGTAAACCGCATTGAAGAGGGCCCATGGGTTGGATGCAGGCATTTACTGCTCTGAGATCCTGTAGCAATCGCCATCGGCCACTCTTCTTTTTTATCACAAAGACAGGCGTGTTCCATGGTGATGTTGAGGTCTCAATGTGGCCCGCAGCCAGCTGTTCTTCCACGAGTTGGTGCATGGCAGTCAATTTTTCTCTGGGCAGTGGCCACTGTTCTACCCATACTGGGGTCTTCGTGGTCCATGTGAGGGGGAGGGCAGTGGGGGCGGGCTTACTCGCCTCGAGCTCTCCCATGGCAATGGGGAGGGTGATGAGTTGCCGTCCGAGTTCTGGGGGGGCTTCCGGTGTGGCCTGCTCCCCTTCCTCTTCCCAGGTGCGCAAATGTGCCCCAGCCGGCCACTGATCAGGCCGCCCGGTCACTTCGCCGATGGCCGTGCCGGAGCTCTCTGCACCCTGGGGTTTACCTGGGCCTTTGAGCTGTGTGAAGTGGGCGGCGGGATGCTCTTGGGGCGTAGGAGCCCGCGGCATGCGGCTGCCCTCGTGAGGCTGTTCCTGCAGGATACTCGCCCACATTGGGGTGTACGCGGGCTCTGGGCAAGCGAGGTCAGTGGCCCCTGCAATAAGGGATAGTTCTTGTTTAAGGGTGGAGAAGGCCCGGGGGATGGGCCTCCCTGGGGGTCTTCTCCCCTTGGGGGGAGACCCCCCCC
>NW_025949632.1:0-11359 GCF_021028975.2 Sphaerodactylus townsendi
CCCCTGCCAGCATGGCCAATTGGCCATGCTGGCAGGGGCTGATGGGATTTGTAGTCCATGAACATCTGGAGAGCCACAGGTTGCAGACCCCTGACCTGGGCCATCCAGGGCAGGACACATATTGCTATAATGATACTCAGTTCCTGAGCAAAAAACAACGACAACAACTGAAAGTCTTGGTGGCACAGGAGGAAAGGCCCCTGCCAGGGCACCGTGGCTGTGAAAATGCAGAGAAGCCAGCCCAATGGGGGGCTCCATTGCCATTGTATTAGCAACAGGAGCCTGTTCCCGTATGGAAAACTCTGTAGCTCCCCTTCTACACTGTGCAGATAATATTGGCCTTTTTGATGCTTTAAAGGCCTTTCAGCTGTGACGTAGGGGTGTTACTTCCTGCATTCTGATTTATTCCAGTTGCTACAATAGCCAGTCATGTTCACATTCAATAGTTGTCTTCTTCTCTAAACCAGAAGCCTTGAGACATTTTAGAAGTCAGCTAACTCTGTATGAACAACAAGAAGTTAAAGACTACAAGGAGCTGTGGTATCTCGGGCTAGGAGCTAAGAAGATCGAAGGACACCCTGACGCAGAGAACAATAATTCCTATGACGACGATCATGGCTCTTACAAAAAAGTAGGTGGCAACAATTGTGGCTGGGTTTGGGGTTTTGTTTGCCTTGCCTTTATTGCATGGTGGATGGAGAACTCTCTGACCTTCATCTCACAACGCACAACCCTGATAATTAATGTATCAAAGATTTCCAAGGAGAAGTTGTGAATGTAACAATTCCCTCCCAGCCCCTTGGAGTTAATCCCATTTTCTCTTGCTTCTGCAACAGCCAGAGCGCAACCAAAAAAGCTGAGCTTTTCCAGAGGTTGAATGAGATTTGCAAACAAAACCTGTTCTTTCGTAAGGAATTATTTTGCTGCGTAAGCAGGGCTGGAGCAAGGGGGAACTGTGCCCCGGGCATGCGTGTGCCCTGTGCCCCCGCCGCGCCCCTGCCACACTCCCGTCCTGGCACGTGCCTGGTGCATCGCACATCCCTTGCCCTTTTGGCGCTACGCCACTGTGCGCAAGGGGGTTGGTGTCAGTATGGTGTAGAGGTAAAGAGTATTGAATGAGTATTTGGAAGACCAAGGTTCAAGTCTTTACTCTACCATGGAAGCTCACTGGGTGATCTTAGCCCAGTCGCACTCTCTCAGCTTAACCTACCTCACAGGGGTGTTACGAGGATAGCACAAAAGAGAGAAGGATGATGTAAGCTGCTTAGGATTCCCTTTGGGGAGAGAGATGCGGTATACATGAATTGAATAAATACATGAAAGTATCATAAAACAGAAATACACAACACAACCTCTGTTTCCCCCCGTTTAGATTATAAGTGACCATATTGCATACAGATACGAAATATTGGCTATCATTGGGAAAGGATCATTTGGGCATGTCGTGAAGTGTCTGGATCACAAGACAGGTGAAAAGGTGGCCGTGAAAATAATACGGAACAAAAAGAGGTAGGCCATGACCACCATTTTTAGTGTCAAAATGCGAGGACAGTTTATGGGAGCAAAGAGGCCGCTGTCATGTTTCGTAATCTGTTGGAAGTGTTTGATTATTTTAACTGTTGGTTTCTAAATCAAATGTCATATATGGTATATCCAAAACAATCCTTTTTAACTGGGATAGAAATCTAAGCTATAAAGAGGATAGGATTCTAGCTGAACTAGTAAAGCCGAATAATTCGCATTGAAAACATAACATGTAAGCTGCTCTAATTTAGGCTGAATTGAACCTCAATGGATCTTATTAACCTAAAAGCAAAGAAAAGGCTACGTGTACAATGCAAAGAAGGCCTGAATGAGGGCTAAATGGCCGCCTGTTGTTATCAGGGGCATACTGCCCAGGAGGACATATAAGGTCAAATGTTCCCGGGCTGCAGCCATTTAATCTTGTGGGGGGCGGAAAATTACCCTCACACCCCTCCTCCTCCCTCCCGCCCCCCCCCCCGACTTTGAGATGACCTAGTGCAAAAATGTTGTTTGAACATGGTGGGGGAGGGCAGCCGCCCACAGGGGGCAGCGGGAGGGCGGAAAACTAAGATTTTATACCGAGCTACATTTTCCCTAGATATGCCCCTGGTTGTTATAATATAGGGGTGCCACTGGTGGGGGTAGGATTACCAGCTCAAGGTTGGGAAACTCCAGGTGAAGCTGGGCGGGGACAATCCCTTAGAGACCTTCCTCAAAACCGGCCCTTTTCTCCTGGAGAACTGATCTTTGTAGTCTGGAAATCAGTTGTCATTCTCGGGGATTCCCCAGGTTTCTCCTGGAGGGTGGCATCCCTATTGTAACGAGAACTGTCAGTTCTGCTGTATACACACTGGATTGGATCCAGGCTAAAATTTCCAACAGCAGCACAGAACTTTCCTTCCTCCCCACTGTGAAGAAAGTTTATGTATGCCTTCAGTTTTCTCAGAAACCGTTCATCCAGTGTGGCAAACATTTGGTCTTCCTTGGTATTGCTAGGTTATAAACAATGCAACCTTTTGGCCCTCATTGAAATTGTAAACTATGTTTGTGTTTACACAAACTGAAATTGGCTTTTGCAATGGCAACATCTAAAATCTGACAGATAGGTATTAATCACAAAGAATGATTGGGGGTGGTGGTGAGGGTAATCTGCCTCTTCCTGAACTAGAGAAGAGATGCCATAAAAACCCCTGACTTGTGACTTAAGATTCATTCATTCATTCATTCATTCATTCATTCATTCATTCATTCATTCATACTCCAGTCTTAGAGAGACTTTCTACATTCTAAAACTTATGCCTTCAACTGTATCGGTTTTTCCAGTGGTGGGATTCAAATAATTTAACAACCGGTTCCGAAAAGGGCTCAGTGGTGGGACTACAACCAGTTCTCCGAACTAGACAAAAAATTTAGCTACCGGTTCTACCGAACTGGTGCGAATAGGCTGAATCCCACCACTTCTTGGAACAGCTTAAAGCTGGGAGATAAATCTGTTTGTATTTTCTTTTCTTTTCTTTTTAATAAAATTTTAATAATTCAGCCATATGATAGCATCTGGATTAAGGACCCTGTTTCTCGAGGCGTAAGGAAAAAGGGCAACCCCCCCCTTTTTCCTTCACACCCATCTGCCACTGCAGCCCACCAATTTCCACAAAATACTGCTCCTGCAGGACAGCCACAGGTGTCAAACTCGTGCCCCTCCAGATGTTATGGACTACAGCTCCCATCATCCCCTCGCCAGCATCATGCTGGCAGAGGATGATGAGAGCTGTAGTCCATAACACCTGGAGGGGTGCGAGTTTGACACCT
This sequence comes from Sphaerodactylus townsendi, assembly GCF_021028975.2. Lineage (NCBI taxonomy): Eukaryota > Metazoa > Chordata > Lepidosauria > Squamata > Sphaerodactylidae > Sphaerodactylus > Sphaerodactylus townsendi. The sequence goes on from NW_025949632.1 coordinate 3,334, forward strand.
ATGCCTGAGGAATGACACAGGAGGTCGGCAACAAGAAGGGAAAGTCAGTTGAAGCGGCCCATCTTAGTATGGCTCCAAGCGTTTTCTGAGTGTGTGACAAGGGCTGTCAAATCACAGCTGACTGATGGTGATCCTGTAGGGTTTTCAACTCAACAAATGTTCAGAGGTGGTTTGCCATTGTCTTCCTCTGCATGGCAGCTCTGCTATTTCTTGGTGGTCTCCCATTTACATATTGGCCACACCTGACCCTGCTTAGCTTCATAGATCTGACAAGATCAGGTTAGCCTGGGCCATCCAAATCAGGCCAGCCATCCCTAGCTTGTTAACATTTTGTATTGATTAAAAGGGTTGGCTATGGTCTGGGGGCCAAGGTGCTTTCCTCCGGCAGAGGTCATCTTCCACTGACACGCAAGACTCTTACCTAGGCAGTAAGTAGCCCCTTCTGCCAGTGGCAACACCTCCACTAATGGAACAGATTCACAGGATCCAACGCTGTAACGTTAATTCAGCAGTAGTAACATACTTAGGAAGGATCTAGCTTCTTGCATCAGCTTACGTAACCTTGCTTCCTGATCTTGTGTTTAGATTTTATAACCAGGCCCTGGTGGAAGTCAACATTCTTGACACCCTTCGCGAGAAGGATGAAGACAATACGTACAACGTAGTCCACATGAAAGAATATTTTTACTTCCGTAATCACTTCTGCATTTCTTTTGAACTATTAGGGTAAAGCATGTTTTATTATCTGTACAGCAGGGTTAAGTGTTGAGAAGGCGGGGGGGTGTTGTTCTTTACACACTGTCAAAAATTCTTGCCATTTCCCCATAAGATAGAGCGGTATTCTCCAATTGGAGTGGGAATATTTGTGTTCAAAAGCTGGGACATCTCAACACTGGAATGCTGATCTATTTTGTTGCGTATGCGGCATCATAATTGTTCATCGGACATTGTATCTGATCACTGATAGCAGACAGAAAGGGGAAGTTTCATTCAGTCTTCACTTTCTCCTTTCCTACCAGTCTCCTTGCTTACCAGTGCCTGGGGAGCGGGGCGGGTCACAGAAGGCAGCTGGGGGAAGAAACCAAAACTCATTTTCCCGAAGCAGAAGTCCCTAGGGAAGAGGTTTCAGGGTATATTGTCCACAGAGTAAAATGTACTTGTTCTCATCCCACAGTATAAATCTGTATGAATTAATCAAGAAAAATAATTTCCAAGGCTTCACCTTGAGTCTGATTCGTCGGTTCACTCAGTGTATATTAAGATGTTTACAATTGCTGTATACAGAGAAAATTATCCACTGTGATCTAAAGCCCGTAAGTATGGCCTTTTCAATGCTGGTAAAATTTCAGATGTCTGTCTGTGATTGGGTGACGCTTGGTTATGTTGATGATGGGTGAAGAGCTTTTTCTACCCTACTGAAGTCTTACAGGATTATAGAACTGTGCAGTGAAGCATAGTTGGCTTTTGAAGAAGCAGAAAAAATGCATCTTGGTGTGCTAGTGACCACTCCACAGTTACAATTATTTCTCATTTCTATATTCCCTGGTGGGGATGGGAAATCCCCACCCCCTTCTGGCATTTCCCACCGCTGGTCATAGCTTTGGTAGGAGAAATATAACTCCAAGAATAATTTGGGGAGAAACTGGAAATGACATCATGCTTTTCTAGGAATTGGCTGAATATGGTACAACCGTAGTTTTTGGAAATTCCTAGAGAGCACTGATATCACTTCTAGGTGTTCCCCCAAATGAGGTCATGCTGTCTGCTGCATCCTGGTTGTAGAGGATGTCCAAGTTATAACTGACAGCCCTATTCGGTGGTCCAGATCGGACAAGTCCTGTGCAGGTTTCTACATGCTACATGTTATATTTAAACTGGGCCACATTTTCAAGGCAAGAGATGTTCATTGGTGGTTTGCCATTGCCTACCTCTTCATGGTCTGAGAGAGTTCTGAGAGAACTGTGACTGGCCCACACTAGCGTAACGTCCATTGGGCAGGATGGGCGGCTGCCCAGGGCATGAGACCGTTTAGTCACGTGGGGGGCATGCGAGGGATGTAGTCACGTGCAGAGGTGGGATGCAGCCGGCTCCCGAGAGGTGGTTACTCATTTTTTTTCAGTGCCGTGAAGGGGTTGCTAAGGGCTAGCCTGGCCCCTCCCCCTTCCCCCCTCACCGGCCGCTCGCATCCCTGCCCTGCCAGGCAAACAGACTTGCAGCCAGCAGCACCTTCAGAGTTCAGGCTGTGAAGGAAGTTGAAGGTAAACAAAAGGAGGGGGTGGGGCGGCCAGTCAGCAGTCGACTCTCAGCAGTCGACTTTCAGCTCTCTCCACCCCCTCCCTTCACACACACAGAGACTCTCTGGAGCCAGGAGGCGAGGCCAGCTGCATGCAACACGTCCGTCTGGAGTCTGGAAAGAAGCGATTAAAAAAAGGGAAGAGACAAGGTAACTAGCTTCAAGACTCAGTGGGTCAGAGGCAGCCAGGGACCTTTCCTCAGCTAAAGTTTGCTCCTCTCCCTCTGGGATGCAAAGCAAATCCCCCCCCCCTTTTCTCTTTCCCTCTCTTCTGTCTGCAAAACGGGCTTTGCATTTGCTATGGGGACGAAAAGGAGGAGCAGCAGGTCTGAACTCAGTGGTTGGCAAACACAGGGCAGGCATTCCTCCCAGTGACCTGCAATACTAGCTCCTGCAAGTTTCCCTGAAAATTGCAGCATTAGCCCTCTTTGGAAAAGATCCTCCCCTTCCTGCTTTGTTTATCAGATAGACTCTGTCTTTTGAGTCAGAAAGGATTAATGACATCAACCCTCTGGATTTTTGTGATCCATCATCCTTGGGATTCTGGGTTCCATTCAATTCCCACTGGCTCTACAACCCTGTACACAATCATTGAATTGCTTACTTTGTACTCAAAACAAATTTTTTAAAATATCCATTTTATTTACACTGTAAGACCCCTTGAGTTCTGCAAAATGGAAAGGAGGTTAAGAAACATTTAAAATAAATAAGTAAAATTAATAAAGAGCTTCCTTGACATTCTAAAACTTTATGTTGCTATTCATTTTCCATTGGTCTAGTTACAGAAGGAGAGGCCTACACCTCTGATTGGGTGGGGACTTGCTGCCAGAGCCTTTGCCAATGGCGAGGGGTGGGTGGGGATGCTGGCAGCTTTGCTTTTGTTCAGAGCCCTTGCAGCCCTTAGGTGGGTGCAGAGCTGCCAGGTATGAGTTCTGGGCAGGTTGGAGTCCAGCATCTTTTGACTGGATGGTGTTTTGGGGAGTCTGGAGGATGGTGGGAGGGGGGCTGAAGGATTTCTCCTGCTTCCTGAGACTTAGAGCTCTTTTCAGTGGTTTCTGTTGGTGAGGAAAATAACAGTTCATTTGGGGGACTTTTGTACCTGGATTTCTGTTAATGTAATGGGTCATTCACTCTTTAATTGTTGTCCTTGCAGTGGGTATTCACAAGGTGATGGCCTCACCTAAACATTCCCCCTACTTCTGGTTGTGGTGGGTTTTCCAGACTGTGTGGCCTTGGTCTGGTAGATCTTGTTCCTAACGTTTCACCAGCATCTGTGGCTGGCATCTTCAGAGGTGTATCCCAGAGAAACTGGTTGTTGTGGGTTTTCTGGGCTGTGTGGCCGTGGTCTGGTAGATCTTGTTCCTAATGTTTCGCCTGCATCTGTGGCTGGCATCTTCAGAGGTGTATCACAGAGAAACTGGTTGTGGTAGGTTTTCCAGGCTGTGTGGCCGTGGTCTGGTAGATCTAGTGAATGAGCCTATAATTGTTATAGTGAATGAGCCTAATGACTTTGTCATTAATATCCTTTTGATGTATCTGTGCCTGAGCCTGTGTGTGGTGCGGTGCGTTTTCCTGTTTGTCACTGCTTCACATCGCACACCATTGTTTGTTTGTTGGTATTATTGAACAATTGTAAACAGCTTTTGGTTTCTCTCCTTACTTAAGAACATAAGAACTAGCCTGCTGGATCAGACCAGAGTCCATCTAGTCCAGCACTCTGCTACTCGCAGTGGCCCACCAGGTGCCTTTGGGAGCTCTCATGCAGGAGGTGAAAGCAATGGCCTTCTGCGGCTGCTGCTCCTAAGCACCTGGTCTGCTAAGGCATTTGCAATCTGAGATCAAGGAGGATCAAGATTGGTAGCCATAAATCGACTTCTCCTCCATAAATCTGTCCAACCTTAAAGCTATCCAGGTTAGTGGCCATCACCACCTCCTGTGGCAGCATATTCCAAACACCAATCACACGTTGCATGAAGAAGTGTTTCCTTTTATTAGTCCTAATTCTTCCCCCCAGCATTTTCAATGAATGCCCCCTAGTTCTAGTATTGTGAGAAAGAGAGAAAAATTTCTCTCTGTCAACATTTTCTACCCCATGCATAATTTTATAGACTTCAATCATATCCCTCCTCAGCCGTCTCCTCTCCAAAATAAAGAGTCCCAAACGCTGCAGCCTCTCCTCATAAGGAAGGTGCTGCAGTCCCTCAATCATCCTCGTTGCCCTTCTCTGCACTTTTTCTGTCTCTTCGATATCCTTTTTGAGATGTGGTGACCAGAACTGAACACAGTACTCCAAGTGCGGTCGCACCACGGCTTTATATAAGGGCATGACAATCCTTGCAGTTTTATTATCAACTCCTTTCCTAATTATCCCCCGCATAGAGTTTGCCTTTTTCAAAGCTGCCATGCATTGAGTTGACATTCCCATGGAACTATCAACTAAGACGCCCAAATCCCTTTCCTGGTCTGTGACTGATAGCACTGACCCTTATGTATGTGAAGTTTGGATTTTTTGCCCCTATGTGCATCACTTTGCATTTTCCTACATTGAACTGCATTTGCCATTTCTTAGCCCACTCACCTAATTTATCAAGGTCCGCTTGGAGCTCTTCGCAATCCTTTGTGGTTCTCACCACCCTACATAATTTGGTATCATCTGCAAACTTGGCCACCACACTACCCACCCCTACTTCCAGGTCATTTATGAATAGGTTAAAGAGCACTGGTCCCATAACGGATCCTTGGAGGACACCACTCCCTATATCTCTTCATTGTGAGAACTTCCCATTTATACCCACCCTTTGTTTCCTGTTCCTCAACCAGTTTTTAATCCATAGGAGGACTTCCCCTCTTATTCCTTCATTGCTGAGTTTTCTCAACAGTCTCTGGTGAGGAACTTTGTCAAAAGCCTTTTGGAAATCCAAGTAGACAATGTCCACTGGTTCCCCATTATCCACATGCCTGTTTACACCCTCAAAGAACTCTAGTAAGTTTGTAAGACAGGACTTGCCTCTGCAAAAGCCATGCTGACTCTTCCTCAGCAGGTCTTGCTTTTCTACATGTTTAATAATTTTATCTGTAATGATAGATTCTACTAATTTACCAGGAACAGATGTCAAACTGACTGGCCTGTAATTTCCTGGGTCCCCCCTAGGCCCTTTCTTAAAGATTGGTGTGACATCGGCCATCTTCCAGTCTTATTTATTTATTTATTTATTGTTTAAACTTTTATACCGCTCCCATCCCCGAAGGGCTCTGGGTCTTCAGGGATGGAGGCTGATTTCAGGGATAAGTTGCATATTAAAGTGAGAAGATCAGCAATTTCATGCTTGAGCTCTTTAAGAACTCTTGGATGAATGCAATCTGGGCCAGGGGATTTGGTAGCATTTAGTTTATCAATGGCTGCCAGAACTTCTTCCTTGTCTACCACTATCTTCGCTAGTTCCTCGGATTCCCCTCCTAAGAAGCTTGGTTCAGGTGCAGGAATTTTCCTCACCTCTTCTTGGGTGAAGACAGATGCAAAGAATTTGTTCAGCTTCTCTGCAATCTCCCTGTCATCTTTTAGCACACCTTTTATTCCTTTGTCATCTAACGGGCCTACCGCTTCCCTAGCTGGCTTCCTGCTTTTGATGTACTTGAAGAACTGTTTGTTACTGGTCTTGATGTTCGCAGCCATGCGTTCCTCATAATTCTTTTTTGTCTCCCTTACAGCTAACTTGCTTCTCTTTTGCCACCATTTGTGTTCTCTCTGGTATTCTTCATCAGTTAAGTTGGACTTCCATTTTCTAAAAGACATCTTTTTCCCCCTAATAATTTCCTCAACCTCCCTTGTTAACCATGGTGGCTTTCTTTTGGACTGTGCGCTGCCTTTCCAAACCTGCGGAACACATTCCAGCTGAGCTTTGAAGACTGTATTTTTAAATAACCTCCAAGCATCTTGGACAGTTTTGATTCTCTTGATTTTCCCTTTCAGCTTCCTGCGCACTATCCCCCTCATCTTTGAGAAATTTCCCTTTCTGAAGGCAAATGTAACTACATTAGTAGTTGTCACTTGTTCACATGCAGAGATACTGAATCTGACAGCATTGTGGTCGCTGTTCCCTATCGGCTCAACAACACTGACTTCCCGCACCAGGTCCTGGGTACCACATCGAATTAGATCTAGGATCACCTCTCCCCTGGTTGGTTCCACAACCATCTGCTCTAAGTCACAGACATTTAGCATATCAAGGAATGTTCTCTCCTTACTATGACCTGAGGATGCATTTTTCCTGTTTATATGGGGATAGTTAAAATCGCCCATTACCACTACATTTTTGCTTTTATTGGCCTCTCTGATTTCTTTTTCCATCTCAGAATCCTCTTGTGCACTTTGGTCAGGGGGACGATAATATATTCCTAATGTTAAACTATGCTTCACCCCTGATATTGATATCCACAGTGCTTCTGTAGAGGAATCAGCTCCCCCTGCATTGTCTATTTTATGTGACACTATGCTCTCTTTGATGTAGAGGGCCACCCCACCCCCAATACGCCCTGTCCTATCCTTCCTGTAGAGCCTGTAACCTGGGATAACAGCATCCCACTGGTTCTCCTCATTCCACCATGTCTCTGTGATGCCCACTATATCAATGTCCTCCTTCAAAACTCTGTACTCCAGCTCCCCCATTTTAGGTCGAAGGCTTCTACTATTAGCATAGAGACACTTGTATATTCTGTCTCTGTCCCTAACCTGGGATTTATGTGTTTTTCCCTCTAGCCTTTTGTAGACACTATCACTTATCACATTGCTATGCTCCTTGCTTGTATGTGGTTGATTTAGAAAAACCTCTCTCTCTGTCTGCATCCCCATAGATACTGTATTCTGAACCGAAGTCACCTCTGCTCCTGTCGGCTTTCCCCCAGGGATCAATTTAAAAGCTGTTCTGCCACCTTTTTAATGTTGAGCGCCAGCAGCCTGGTTCCTCTTTGGTTAAGATGAAGCCCGTCCCTTTTGTACAGGCCTGCCTTGTCCCAAAAGGTTCCCCAGTTCCTGACAAATCTGAAACCCTCTGCCTTACACCACCTTCTCATCCACACATTGAGACCCTGTATCTCCGCTTGCCTAGCTCGCCCTGCGCGTGGAACAGGTAGCATTTCGGAGAATGCCACCTTGGGGGTCCTGGATTTTAACCTGTTTCCTAGCAGCCTAAATTTAGCTTCCAGAACCTCCCGGCTGCATTTCCCAATGTCATTGATGCCCATGTGGACCACAACTGCTGACTCCGCCCCAGCACTGTCTAACAGCCTATCTAGACGAAGCGTGACATCCGCAACCTTCGCACCAGGCAGGCAAGTCACCATGCGGTCATCATGCCTCTCACAAACCCAACTCTCTATATTCCTAATGATCAAATCACCCACTACAAGGAGCCCCCCACCTCCCCGAGGGGTATCCTCAATGCGAGAGGATATCTGACTACCAGCTAAGGAAGGGGTCCCATCTAAGGGAGCTTCTTCCACCACCTCAGACTGGCACCCTCTGTCTCACAGAACTTATTTCCAAAGACTAAGTTATTGTTGTTGTATTTTCTAAAGTTATTTTCTAAAGCACTTTTCACAGTAAAAAAATTTTTTTAAAGCATTTTTTTATTTCTGCTGTGTTGCATGGCCCATTGCTGTGCTCAGATTTGTGAGTTGGGGCATATTCTATAATGTGATGATTTAGAAATGACCTGGTGCAAAAAAAAAAAAAAA
>NW_025949633.1:0-11359 GCF_021028975.2 Sphaerodactylus townsendi
TTCTCCTTCTTTTTCTCCTTCTCCTTCTCCTTCTTTTTCTTTTTCTTCTTCTTCTTTTTCTTCTTCTTCTTTTTCTCCTCCTCCTCCTCCTTCTCCTCCTCCTCCTCCTTCTTCTTCTTCTTGTAGAAAGCCCTATGAAAATGTCAGCCCTTGCATAAAGCCATAGCTTGACTTTGTTTAGCATACTCTGAGCGCTTCTGGTTGCTGCATCCTAGAACAGAAACTACCAAACGGAGCCGCCCGAGCTCAGAATTCGCACCACATCCATCGAAATTTCGACCTTGCATCAAACACTGTCGTCCCCTCCCCCGCCCCTCATTTTTCTTCCTCTGGCCCTTCGTGCCTGGGAGGCATTTGAGTCCAGTTTTCCCATGCTGTTGACGCACCCCGGGAGCAAAATCCGCGACTTGCACGTTCCCAGAACGGCTGTTCGGGCCGTGACAGTTCCCAGAAACGGCCTCTCTGGCGCGCTGTTCTGTGGACGGATGCTTTCTGCGGGCAGGTCCCCAGAGGGGCCAGGGAGCAACTCGGCAGGGGACAGAGAGCCGGCCACGCTGACCTTTGCTCGGAGCACACGGCCCTTCCCACGACTCTCTGGGCCGTTTGCTGGGACTACGTGGGCCGGGCCGTCCCAACGGACCGCTGTGCGTTCAACCCTGGGGAACGCAGCACACATTTCTGAGCATGATAAGAGTTGAGCGTTTAAAAGAAGAAGGAGAAGAGTATAAATCCACATTCCTCTTCTCCTTCAGAGCTTCAGGAGACTCAATTGTGGCTTACAAGCTCCTTTCCCTTCCTTTCCCCACAACAAACACCTTGTGAGGCAGGTGGGGCTGAGAGAGTTCTGAGAGAACTGTGACTGGCCCAGGGTCACCCTGCAGGAACGTATGAGTGCGGAAACGCATCTGGTTCACCAGATAAGCCTCCACTCAGGTGGAAGAGTGGGGAATCAAACCCGGTGCTCCAGATTAGAATCCGCCTGCTCTTAACCACTACACCTCTCTGTGAAGGCAGTGGTGGTGTTTCCACACACACGGCACCCCATGCGCATCCCAGAGTTGGCAAAGCTGCATAGCAAAGTCTGTCTCTGGATCTCAGTCTCTGGGGACAGTTTAGTTAAGAAGAACTACTAAGTAAGGTGGTCACCTTGTGAACCCGGGACGAAGGTAGGCGGCTGTGTGCGCGCGCAGCCACAGGAGCACACTGCCTTCTGGGGTGCTGCCGTTTCCCGCCGAAATGGCAGCGCCCCAGAAAGCAGTGCTCCTGAGGCCGCGTGCGCATGCGCGCGCAGTCGCAGGAGCGCACTGCCTTCTGGGGCGCTGCCGTTTCCCGCCCTGTGACAGGCTGGGAAACAGCAGCGCCCCAGAAGGCCATGCTCCTGCGGTCGCGTGCGGGGGAGGCTGCCGCACTGCCTTGCGCCCCAGAAGGCAGTGCAGCAGCCTCCCAAAAATCGGGACAATGGAAGGAACCTGCGGGACGCGGGACAAATTGTGCGAAGGCGGCACTGTCCCGCCAAAAGCGGGACAGCTGGTCAGCCTATCTTAGAGCAATTTTCTAGCCTGAAAGAGGAAACACAAAGCTAAAATCAGCAACTGGTTTCGAACCAGTTTCAGAGGGCTTGCAGTGGAACAGTTTCCATTTGAGTCCAGTAGCACCTTAGAGGCAGCCAGATTTTAGAGAGCAGAAGCTTTGACGCTTGACAGCTCATACCCTGAAAATCTGGCTGCTCTCTAAGGGGCAGCTGGACCCGAATCTAGCTGGTTTCCAGCTAAACTCCTATCGGGAATGCGTCAAAAGCCAGGATGAGTGCCAAGCTTGATTGACAGAGTCTTAGCAGGCCACGAACTGAACGTGAGTCAGCAGTGTGATGCGGCGGCCAAGTAAGCCAATGTGATTCTCGGCTGTATCAATAGTAGTATAGTGTTTTAGATCGAGGGATGTAATTGTACTTCTCTCTTCTGCATTGGTTAAACCTCACCTGGAATATTGTGTACAGTTCTGGGCCCCGCAATTCAAGAAGGATATTGACAAGCTGGAACGGGTCCAGAGGAGGGCAACCAAAGTGGTCAAAGGTCTGGAATCCATGTTCTACGAGGAGAGACTTAGGGAGCTGCGGATGTTTAGTTTGGTGAAGAGACGGTTAAGAGGTGACATGATAGCCACGTTTAGATGTTTGAAGGGATGTCATGTTGGTGAGGGCGCAAGCTTGTATTCTGCAGCTCCAGAGACCAGGACATAGAGTAATGGGTTCAAGGTGCAGGAAAAGAGATTCCACCAAAACATCAGGAAGAACTTCCTGACAGTCAAGGCTTGATGGCCCTTGTGGTCTCTTCCAACTCTATGATTCTATGACTCCTCACAGGAGTGAAAGGCAGGGTGTAAATTCCAACTCCTCCTCTTCATCTTCATCAGGCCTGCTTGCATTCCCTCGATCCTACCACAGCGTGACAGAATTGGAGAAACAGTTAAGAGCCAGCCGGCCTGTATCTCGCTGGCAGGCCTTCTCTGTGTTTGTGTCAACAGATCTTTGCGCACACTGAATGTTTTTGCTTTGGTCCGAAATTTGGAGCCAAAACGGGACGGTTTGAAGGTCGCAGAGGATGTTGTCTTTCCTTGGCCAGGGCTGTGTTTAGTCTTGCGCTTATCCCTTGGCGTCGGGGCAAAGGATTCCTCTGGGGAGAGCGACCGGGGATTAGTGATTGTTGGATGCCACAGCTGGGCAACCATCCCCCTGTCCTTGCAGGTTGAGGATCTTTTAAGGACTCACCGGCCCTTTGAAGGGTGGGATAATTGTAGTGAACGTTTAACATTGTTTTAATGTATTTAATGTATTTAATGTTTTAATGCATTTTAATGTTTTAATGTCTCAGTTAGTAGATAAATGCCTCTTTTCTACTTTTCTACTAACTCTGTAGTTTATAATGCCAATAAAGGCTTTGGAATTGGAATTGGATGGAGCTACCAGGGGACCGGGGGGTGCACACTGCACCGGGCGCATCCCCCCCCCACCCCCCCCCCCCCCCACCCCCCCCCCCCCCCACCCCCCCCCCCCCCCACCCCCCCCCCCCCCCACCCCCCCCCCCCCCCACCCCCCCCCCCCCCCACCCCCCCCCCCCCCCACCCCCCCCCCCCCCCACCCCCCCCCCCCCCCACCCCCCCCCCCCCCCACCCCCCCCCCCCCCCACCCCCCCCCCCCCCCACCCCCCCCCCCCCCCACCCCCCCCCCCCCCCACCCCCCCCCCCCCCCACCCCCCCCCCCCCCCACCCCCCCCCCCCCCCACCCCCCCCCCCCCCCACCCCCCCCCCCCCCCACCCCCCCCCCCCCCCACCCCCCCCCCCCCCCACCCCCCCCCCCCCCCACCCCCCCCCCCCCCCACCCCCCCCCCCCCCCACCCCCCCCCCCCCCCACCCCCCCCCCCCCCCACCCCCCCCCCCCCCCACCCCCCCCCCCCCCCACCCCCCCCCCCCCCCACCCCCCCCCCCCCCCACCCCCCCCCCCCCCCACCCCCCCCCCCCCCCACCCCCCCCCCCCCCCACCCCCCCCCCCCCCCACCCCCCCCCCCCCCCACCCCCCCCCCCCCCCACCCCCCCCCCCCCCCACCCCCCCCCCCCCCCACCCCCCCCCCCCCCCACCCCCCCCCCCCCCCACCCCCCCCCCCCCCCACCCCCCCCCCCCCCCACCCCCCCCCCCCCCCACCCCCCCCCCCCCCCACCCCCCCCCCCCCCCACCCCCCCCCCCCCCCACCCCCCCCCCCCCCCACCCCCCCCCCCCCCCACCCCCCCCCCCCCCCACCCCCCCCCCCCCCCACCCCCCCCCCCCCCCACCCCCCCCCCCCCCCACCCCCCCCCCCCCCCACCCCCCCCCCCCCCCACCCCCCCCCCCCCCCACCCCCCCCCCCCCCCACCCCCCCCCCCCCCCACCCCCCCCCCCCCCCACCCCCCCCCCCCCCCACCCCCCCCCCCCCCCACCCCCCCCCCCCCCCACCCCCCCCCCCCCCCACCCCCCCCCCCCCCCACCCCCCCCCCCCCCCACCCCCCCCCCCCCCCACCCCCCCCCCCCCCCACCCCCCCCCCCCCCCACCCCCCCCCCCCCCCACCCCCCCCCCCCCCCACCCCCCCCCCCCCCCACCCCCCCCCCCCCCCACCCCCCCCCCCCCCCACCCCCCCCCCCCCCCACCCCCCCCCCCCCCCACCCCCCCCCCCCCCCACCCCCCCCCCCCCCCACCCCCCCCCCCCCCCACCCCCCCCCCCCCCCACCCCCCCCCCCCCCCACCCCCCCCCCCCCCCACCCCCCCCCCCCCCCACCCCCCCCCCCCCCCACCCCCCCCCCCCCCCACCCCCCCCCCCCCCCACCCCCCCCCCCCCCCACCCCCCCCCCCCCCCACCCCCCCCCCCCCCCACCCCCCCCCCCCCCCACCCCCCCCCCCCCCCACCCCCCCCCCCCCCCACCCCCCCCCCCCCCCACCCCCCCCCCCCCCCACCCCCCCCCCCCCCCACCCCCCCCCCCCCCCACCCCCCCCCCCCCCCACCCCCCCCCCCCCCCACCCCCCCCCCCCCCCACCCCCCCCCCCCCCCACCCCCCCCCCCCCCCACCCCCCCCCCCCCCCACCCCCCCCCCCCCCCACCCCCCCCCCCCCCCACCCCCCCCCCCCCCCACCCCCCCCCCCCCCCACCCCCCCCCCCCCCCACCCCCCCCCCCCCCCACCCCCCCCCCCCCCCACCCCCCCCCCCCCCCACCCCCCCCCCCCCCCACCCCCCCCCCCCCCCACCCCCCCCCCCCCCCACCCCCCCCCCCCCCCACCCCCCCCCCCCCCCACCCCCCCCCCCCCCCACCCCCCCCCCCCCCCACCCCCCCCCCCCCCCACCCCCCCCCCCCCCCACCCCCCCCCCCCCCCACCCCCCCCCCCCCCCACCCCCCCCCCCCCCCACCCCCCCCCCCCCCCACCCCCCCCCCCCCCCACCCCCCCCCCCCCCCACCCCCCCCCCCCCCCACCCCCCCCCCCCCCCACCCCCCCCCCCCCCCACCCCCCCCCCCCCCCACCCCCCCCCCCCCCCACCCCCCCCCCCCCCCACCCCCCCCCCCCCCCACCCCCCCCCCCCCCCACCCCCCCCCCCCCCCACCCCCCCCCCCCCCCACCCCCCCCCCCCCCCACCCCCCCCCCCCCCCACCCCCCCCCCCCCCCACCCCCCCCCCCCCCCACCCCCCCCCCCCCCCACCCCCCCCCCCCCCCACCCCCCCCCCCCCCCACCCCCCCCCCCCCCCACCCCCCCCCCCCCCCACCCCCCCCCCCCCCCACCCCCCCCCCCCCCCACCCCCCCCCCCCCCCACCCCCCCCCCCCCCCACCCCCCCCCCCCCCCACCCCCCCCCCCCCCCACCCCCCCCCCCCCCCACCCCCCCCCCCCCCCACCCCCCCCCCCCCCCACCCCCCCCCCCCCCCACCCCCCCCCCCCCCCACCCCCCCCCCCCCCCACCCCCCCCCCCCCCCACCCCCCCCCCCCCCCACCCCCCCCCCCCCCCACCCCCCCCCCCCCCCACCCCCCCCCCCCCCCACCCCCCCCCCCCCCCACCCCCCCCCCCCCCCACCCCCCCCCCCCCCCACCCCCCCCCCCCCCCACCCCCCCCCCCCCCCACCCCCCCCCCCCCCCACCCCCCCCCCCCCCCACCCCCCCCCCCCCCCACCCCCCCCCCCCCCCACCCCCCCCCCCCCCCACCCCCCCCCCCCCCCACCCCCCCCCCCCCCCACCCCCCCCCCCCCCCACCCCCCCCCCCCCCCACCCCCCCCCCCCCCCACCCCCCCCCCCCCCCACCCCCCCCCCCCCCCACCCCCCCCCCCCCCCACCCCCCCCCCCCCCCACCCCCCCCCCCCCCCACCCCCCCCCCCCCCCACCCCCCCCCCCCCCCACCCCCCCCCCCCCCCACCCCCCCCCCCCCCCACCCCCCCCCCCCCCCACCCCCCCCCCCCCCCACCCCCCCCCCCCCCCACCCCCCCCCCCCCCCACCCCCCCCCCCCCCCACCCCCCCCCCCCCCCACCCCCCCCCCCCCCCACCCCCCCCCCCCCCCACCCCCCCCCCCCCCCACCCCCCCCCCCCCCCACCCCCCCCCCCCCCCACCCCCCCCCCCCCCCACCCCCCCCCCCCCCCACCCCCCCCCCCCCCCACCCCCCCCCCCCCCCACCCCCCCCCCCCCCCACCCCCCCCCCCCCCCACCCCCCCCCCCCCCCACCCCCCCCCCCCCCCACCCCCCCCCCCCCCCACCCCCCCCCCCCCCCACCCCCCCCCCCCCCCACCCCCCCCCCCCCCCACCCCCCCCCCCCCCCACCCCCCCCCCCCCCCACCCCCCCCCCCCCCCACCCCCCCCCCCCCCCACCCCCCCCCCCCCCCACCCCCCCCCCCCCCCACCCCCCCCCCCCCCCACCCCCCCCCCCCCCCACCCCCCCCCCCCCCCACCCCCCCCCCCCCCCACCCCCCCCCCCCCCCACCCCCCCCCCCCCCCACCCCCCCCCCCCCCCACCCCCCCCCCCCCCCACCCCCCCCCCCCCCCACCCCCCCCCCCCCCCACCCCCCCCCCCCCCCACCCCCCCCCCCCCCCACCCCCCCCCCCCCCCACCCCCCCCCCCCCCCACCCCCCCCCCCCCCCACCCCCCCCCCCCCCCACCCCCCCCCCCCCCCACCCCCCCCCCCCCCCACCCCCCCCCCCCCCCACCCCCCCCCCCCCCCACCCCCCCCCCCCCCCACCCCCCCCCCCCCCCACCCCCCCCCCCCCCCACCCCCCCCCCCCCCCACCCCCCCCCCCCCCCACCCCCCCCCCCCCCCACCCCCCCCCCCCCCCACCCCCCCCCCCCCCCACCCCCCCCCCCCCCCACCCCCCCCCCCCCCCACCCCCCCCCCCCCCCACCCCCCCCCCCCCCCACCCCCCCCCCCCCCCACCCCCCCCCCCCCCCACCCCCCCCCCCCCCCACCCCCCCCCCCCCCCACCCCCCCCCCCCCCCACCCCCCCCCCCCCCCACCCCCCCCCCCCCCCACCCCCCCCCCCCCCCACCCCCCCCCCCCCCCACCCCCCCCCCCCCCCACCCCCCCCCCCCCCCACCCCCCCCCCCCCCCACCCCCCCCCCCCCCCACCCCCCCCCCCCCCCACCCCCCCCCCCCCCCACCCCCCCCCCCCCCCACCCCCCCCCCCCCCCACCCCCCCCCCCCCCCACCCCCCCCCCCCCCCACCCCCCCCCCCCCCCACCCCCCCCCCCCCCCACCCCCCCCCCCCCCCACCCCCCCCCCCCCCCACCCCCCCCCCCCCCCACCCCCCCCCCCCCCCACCCCCCCCCCCCCCCACCCCCCCCCCCCCCCACCCCCCCCCCCCCCCACCCCCCCCCCCCCCCACCCCCCCCCCCCCCCACCCCCCCCCCCCCCCACCCCCCCCCCCCCCCACCCCCCCCCCCCCCCACCCCCCCCCCCCCCCACCCCCCCCCCCCCCCACCCCCCCCCCCCCCCACCCCCCCCCCCCCCCACCCCCCCCCCCCCCCACCCCCCCCCCCCCCCACCCCCCCCCCCCCCCACCCCCCCCCCCCCCCACCCCCCCCCCCCCCCACCCCCCCCCCCCCCCACCCCCCCCCCCCCCCACCCCCCCCCCCCCCCACCCCCCCCCCCCCCCACCCCCCCCCCCCCCCACCCCCCCCCCCCCCCACCCCCCCCCCCCCCCACCCCCCCCCCCCCCCACCCCCCCCCCCCCCCACCCCCCCCCCCCCCCACCCCCCCCCCCCCCCACCCCCCCCCCCCCCCACCCCCCCCCCCCCCCACCCCCCCCCTCCCCCACCCCCCCCCCCCCCCACCCCCCCCCCCCCCCACCCCCCCCCCCGCCCACCCTCCCCCCCCCCCACCCCCCTTTCCCCCCCCCCCCACCCCCTCCCCCCCCCCCCCCCCCACCCGCCCGCCCCCCCCACCACTCCCCCCCCCCTCCCACCCCCCCCCCCCCCCACCCCCCCCCCCCCCCACGCCCCCCCCCCCCCCCCCCCCCCCCCCCAGGTCAACCCATTTGTTCGGTGTGATCCTGGCCTCCGCTCAGAGCCTCCAGTTTAAAGCTCTTCCCTGCTTGTCTCAACTGCAAAGAATCTCCAGGTGGCTGACAAACTCCTTTTCTCTTCCACTCCCCACAACAGACACCTTGCGAGGCAGGTGGGGCTGAGAGAGTTCTGAGAGAACTGTGGCTGGGCCAAGGTCGCCCCAGCAGGCTTCATGCGGAGGAGCCGGGAAACAAATCCAGTCCACCAGATCAGAGTCTGCCGCTCAAGTGGAGGAGCGGGGCATCGAACCTGGTTCTCCAGATTAGACTCAACCTGATTTTTAACCACTACACCACGCTGGGCTCTCAGGGTTATGTTGATCGCTTCTTTGGGGTCAGGAAGGAATTTTTCTCCAGAGGGTTTTTTTACCTTCCTCTGGGCCTAGGCCATGGGGGGCTGCGTGGGGGGAGTTGTGAATCTCCTGCCTTGTGGAAGGGGTTGGACTAGATGACCTTTGGAGTCACCCTCCAGGTGTTAGTATCTATATTTCTCCTTTGTACCTCTCTTGATTTCCCCCCTTCTTACATTTATCTCACCCCCTCGTATCTGTTCCCCCTCAAGGTTTGCTTCTCCTCTCCCCCCCCCCGCCCGCCCCCGGCCTCCTGAAACACACAGAAACTCTCACGCCCAATAACTACGCATCAGTTGCTAAAGTGGTTATTTTGAGAGAAATGCGAAAGTAGCTTGAAACCGAAACTTTTTTAAAAAAATACCAACTCCCCTCCCCCTCCCCGCCATTACGTGAAGTTAAATTATGATTCTCATGACAGGAGCAAACAACTTTCCACACCAGGATTTAATTAATTTAAAATATTTATACCCTCTTTGGCTCCGTGTGCGGAATGGGTTGCGAGGAACTCACCTGGGAGGCCTGGAAGAAGCATGACCACCCCGATGTCTCTGAGCATGCACTGACTGCCTTTTTGGGGCCACGGAGTGCTTGCCGGCTTGAGGCGAGTTCGAGGCAGAACCGCACCGTGGGCCTTCCCGAGCACAACTTGATCGAGGCCACTTGGACCTCTAAGGAGGCAGCGTGGGGCAGTGGCAGAGAGCAGGTGGATTCTAATCTGGAGAACCGGGTTTGATTCCCCACTCCTCCACCTGAGTGGTGGAGGCTTATCTGGTGAACCGGATGTGTTGCCCCACTCCTTCATTCCTGCTGGGCGACCTTGGGCCAGTCACAGTTCTCGCTGAACTCTCTCAGCCCCACCTGCCTCACAAGGTGTCTGTTGTGGGGAGAGGAAGGGAAAGGAACTTGTAAGCCACCTTGAGTCTCCTTACAGGAGAGAAAGTTGAGGTATAAATCCAAATTCTTCGCCTAACATCCTGTCCTGGGCTATGGTTTAACCTGGACAAGGTTCTCGATATGGTTGCTAATGCAGGTTGGGAAATTACTTGAGATGGGGGGCGGAGGGCATGGAGCCTTGGGGAGCCACAGGGGTTCAGGAAGGGAAAAAAATTCAGCAGTGTATAATATCATAGAGTTCACTTTCCAAAACGTGGGGAATATCCACAGGCTTAGGCCCTTTCCGCACAAGCATAAGGTGACCAGCCGTCCCGCTTTTGGCGGGACAGTCACACTTTTGGCCAATATGTCCCGCGTCCCGTGGGGTTTTTAAATTCTCCCGATTAGACAGTGCGGCAGCGCGCACTGCCTTTTGCGGCGCTCCCCAGTTTCCTGCCCTAACGGGGAGCGCTGCACAAGGCAATGCGCTCCTGCGGCCACGTGCGCCTTCTGCGCTGCCGTACTGCCTTCTGGGGCGCTTCCCTGTTTCCCGACCGGGGAGCGCCGCAAAAGGCAGTGTGCTCCTGCGGCCGCGCCCCTCGTTGCAAAGCTGAACATCTGGTCACCTTACACAAGCAGAATAATGCACTTTCAATCCACTTTCACAACCCACTTTTTAGCTGCAAGGTGGATTGAAAGTGCATTATTCTGCTTGTGCGGAAGGGGCCGTGGGTGGCTTTAAAAGGGGATTATAGGGGCGGGGGGGGGCCCCCTAAAAGGCGATGGCAAAATGGCTCCTGCATTCTCGGGGAAGAAAGCGGCCAAATTGGCCAAGGCCGGGATTGAATCCTGATCACATGAAATCGAATTACTGCTCAGCTGCGTATTAATCACCCTTGCCGGCTCTCGGCTTGGGACCGGCCTAGAGGCGGGGAACGCGGGGCAATTTGTCAAAGCACGCTGCTGAACGGATGAATCGGTGACGCCGACCAAGACCAAGAGGCGGTTCGTGGGGAAGAGGGCGGTGGACTTGAAGGCTTCAGGCTGAAGGTGGCAGAGGTTTAAATTTCCTTCCTGAAGGTTTCCTGCGCAAATACAAAGAGAAACCGTTCCTCGCAGGTAGAAAACTAGCTCTTCAGGGACAGAGCCAGTCAGGGACAGAAAGCCGGCCTGGTGTAGCGGTTAAGAGTGGCAGACTCTAATCTGGAGAACCGGGTTTGTTTCCCTGCTCCTCCACATGAAGCCTGCTGGGTGACCCAGGGCTAGTCACAGTTCTCTCTGAACTCTCTCCGCCCTATCTGCCTTATAAGGGGTGCTTAATAAACGAGCTATCTCTCCCTCTTTCCTATCCTAAATGTGCTTTCCAATAAACATTTACCTTTTGCCCTTTTAACCAGTGTGTTAGCTGCTTCTCTGTGCGGTAGACGCCGACATTTTCTTGCTCTGGTCACAGTTCTCTCAGAGCTCGTTCAGCCACACCTGCCTCGCAAGGCGTCTGTTGTGGGGAGAGGAAGGAAGGGAGTTGGTAGGCTGTTTGGAGATTCTTCAATTGGAAAAAGTGCGATATAAATCCAGCTTGGTCTTCTGCCTTTAACGTAGTGTTGACAGGGGTGTGTGTGTTTGTGTGTGTGTGCGTGTGTGTGTGTCCCCCGGAATTACAGCTGATCTCCAAACCACAGAGACGATTTTTTTTGATCGTGTGTTCCTGCATGGCAGGTGGATTGGACTTGATGGCCCTTGGGGTCTCTTCCAACTCTGTGATTCTATGATTTATCCTAGAAAGGTTTGGAAGACAGATTCCATGGCATTATAACTCACTCCGGCCATTCTCAAGGAATTTCCTCACCTGAAGTGGGCTACCTACTTTAACGGTACCCCCAAACCATCTGTCCACTTCATCTGTGGGGAAAACAAATCCTGAGGTGTCCAACAGGGTCTTTTCTGGTGGGGAGAAACGGTTGGCCACTGAAATGCCAGCCATTCATCCGGGCAAGGGGCCACGACCCCTATTCGGAGTGCCTGTTAGGAGAGCCAGCGTGGTGTAGTGGTTAAGAGCAGGTGGCTTCTAATCTGGAGAA
>NW_025949634.1:0-11356 GCF_021028975.2 Sphaerodactylus townsendi
GAAAGAAAGAAAGAAAGAAAGAAAGAAAGAAAGAAAGAAAGAAAGAATAGGGGTCCTGTGGGCACCATGATGTCCACCAGCACCTCTCCTGACATCAGTCACATGTTTTTAGAATGGGGGTGGGACTTTTGCCTAGCAAGATTTCTGATTGGCCACTGGAGATCTGATTGGCTGTGGAGATTTTTAGAAAGGAGGCTTTGGCAGCGGCTGCCAGCACAGCACAAGGACAGGAGGCAAGTCACAGCGGCCATTTTATGCCATTGCCCACCTCAGTCCACGGTTATCTTGTAGCAGCCATTTCCGGCTGCGTCCGCCATGCTGTGTCAGAATCTCAAAGGTGCACGAGGCTCCAAAAAGTTGAGGACCTCCGATCTAAAACATGTCAAGTCTGAATAACAAAGTGTAACCTCTATCTGTGGGTTCTGGGGGCAGAACTTGGAATGAGTTTGCAACAACAAATTTTAAAAACAACAAAATGGTTTACTTTCTTAACACATAACACATAACATCAAACATCAACATTTAACATTACACTTCAAGGTCCTGTTCAGGAGCAGCAGTGGCGTAGGAGGTTAAGAGCTCGTGTATCTAATCTGGAGGAACCGGGTTTGATTCCCAGCTCTGCTGCCTGAGCTGTGGAGGCTTATCTGGGGAATTCAGATTAGCCTGTGCACTCCCACACAGGCCAGCTGGGTGACCTTGGGCTAGTCACAGCTTCTCGGAGCTCTCTCAGCCCCACCCACCTCACAGGGTGTTTGTTGGGAGGGGAGAAGGGCAAGGAGCTTGTAAGCCCCTTTGAGTCTCCTGCAGGAGAGAAAGGGGGGATATAAATCCAAACTCTTCTTCTTCTTCTTTTCAAGTCCTTATATTTACAGTCTTCTGATATTTCCAAGTCCAATTCTTCTTCGCAAGTGGGTTGGCTCCTGAAGACTCCAAGGGCTTGATGAACAGGATTCAACATGATGAAGGTTTCCAGGAGAACCCTCACTCATTACAACCACAAAAGCCCTTAACAAGGTGTTAAGGGCTTATACAAATCTCGTCTCCTCCAAACTACATGAGCTCTGCAGCCTTCTGCTGCTTTGAGTCTCCACCCCTTTCTGGGTCAACCCCGAATCTCAAAGATGCATGAAACTCCAAAAAGTTGAGGACCTCTGATCTAAAACATGCCAAGTCTGAATAACAAAGCACCTCCCGGTGTATGCAGAGGGCTCCATATCCTCACGATTCAGCAGCCATCTTTGTCCTGACCTCTTGACGTTTCCTCCTTTTCACCGCAAGATACATTTCAGAGAATAAGCTGGCCTTTATGCTACACCACAGAGAAAATGCGTGTAGACGGTGCACACTGTGCTGCATCGAGAGGAAGAACAAAAGCTCCGCAGCCTCTGGGCCTACCCGGGACAGAGTCTGACCCTGTGCTTTAAAACCCCCTCTAGGGAAGCATCCCGAGCAGCCGCCCGCCGGTTCACGGCTGCCAAAAGGAGCACAACTTCATCTGCAAAGGTTGGCGGGGCTGATCTTTTTGCTGACTGCAAAAGGACCTCATTCGGCAACTGAGAAGAGGATAATCACTCTTCAAGGGCAAGGCGTTTAATTTATTCCGCGGGGATTCATTTCAATCCTTTTCTAAGCTGCTTTGAATTCTCGGTGTCTGCCGCTGGGGAAGGGCAGATGTGGGGGGGGGGGGGGGGGGAGAGACAAAAGGGAGGGGGAAAGCCAGCTTTCTAAAGGCAAAGCTGGGAGAGGGTTTATTTACATCCTCCAGCTCTGTTTCCAGTTTGGTCTGAGAGGCAAATTGCTGGACAACCCTGGAAATCAGTGGCTGTAGATGACACTTTCCTCTAGTCCAGATGACCGAAATCAGCCCCCTTGGAGGAAACGGCATCTTGAGAGGGTGGGCTCTGTGGCATTAAGACGCCCTCCCAAGCCCCTCCCTCCTCCGACTCCACTTCCCAAATCTCCAAGTATTTCCCAACCCATAGCTGGCAATCCTGCTCAGCGGCAAGCCAGGGTCACAAATTCTAGCAGCTGTGACCGGGCAGTGGAGCAGGCTTAAATAAAACTGATGACTGTCGTGCCTTAACATCTCTGGAATCACAGTTGTCAAAAAAGTATTGTCGAAGGCTTTCACGGCTGGAATCACTGGGGTGCTGTGTGGTTTCCGGGCTGTATGGCCGTGTTCTAGCAGCATTCTCTCCTGACGTTTCGCCTGCATCTGTGGCTGGCATCTTCAGAGGATCTGAAGATGCCAGCCACAGATGCAGGCGAAACGTCAGGAGAGAATGCTGCTAGAACACGGCCATACAGCCCGGAAACCACACAGCACCCAAGTTGTCAAAAAGTTGGGATTAACACTGGTCTTTGGAGGGCCCGCAAAATGAAGGAATGAAGTTGGGAAAAGAAAGACTAGTGGGCAGGCCAATCAAGACCAGGCCAGCGGGAGGGTGGAGCAATGCAGAGATGGGTGGGCAGATAGCAGCGAAGGTATAGCAGAGATAGCTACATCATCGCAAGAAAACTTGTCCCAACACGCTTCCTCCCTGCTGTGCGCCAGAAGCAGAAGCACATTGGGATAAAAACCTTGCCCTGATACTCTTCCTTCCTGCAGCGCACTGAGAGATGGGGCGGGGCAAGGGGAAACTGCGCTGGGGCACATGCGCATCCTGCACCCCTGCCACGGTGCCACCTGCCCCTGCCACGGAATGCCACGGAATGCCATGGAACACCCCTTCCACAGCGCAGTCACGCCCCCCACAGCTCCACCTAGGGCATTGTGCTCCCACCGTCCCGTTGGTGCTACGCCACTGCCAAGAGAGGAAGCACGTCGGAACAAGATTTCTTACCCTGACGCACTTCCTCTTGCCCCGCCTGTGCTTCTCGCTTTCCCCGCAGAAAGCAAGAGCGCTTCTGGCATGGCTTTTGCACCAGAACAGGGCAAGTGGGGGGCAGAGCCAGCTGTGGGTAATCGGCCACTAAGTGCTTTATGTTTTATATAAGCATAGTTTTTGAAGCAGAAGGTAGAAACATTTAAATGCAAAGGTTTAAGATATATATGTTGTCCCACTGGGCCTTTGGGGAGGCCGGCTGCGGATTGCCTGCCCCCTCTTGACGCCCCTGCTTTGTATTTGCACCATGTGCAGCATTGCCGGTGCTGCCGTCCGTCACCTTCGGCACTTCTGGCCCCCTCCCAGCTTTGGGACCGGACACCATAAGTAAATAAATAAACAAATACATAATGTAATTTCAATTCAATTTTACGTGGATGCTGCTATGTAAATTTTAAGGGTTTTAATGTTCATGTTTATATTTATATCTTTTGTTTTATCGGCCTTGTTTATGGGCCCTGTACACTGCTTAGAGCTTAATAATAATAATAATAATAATAATAATAATAATAATAATAATAATAATAATAATAATAAACATAAGAACAGCTAAGAACTGGTGGGAGCATTGTCCAGAGAAAGTAATGGAAAATGAGAAGGTCAAGATCCTGTGGGACTTTCGAATCCAAACGGACAAAGTGTTGAAACACAATACACCAGACATCACCGTGATCGAGGACAAGAAAGTGACCATCATCGACATAGCAGTCCCCGGTGACAGCAGGGTCATTGAAAAAGAACACGAGAAGGTCACTAGATACCACGATTTGAAAATCGAGCTTCAGCGTCTATGGCACAAACCAGCTGAGGTCGTCCCAGTGGTAATCGGCACGCTGGGCGCCATCCCAAAAACACTAGGGCAGCACTTGAAACATCTTCGAATTGACAAAATTAACATTGGTCAAATTCAGAAGGCAGCCCTGCTGGGATCCGCACGAATACTACACCGATACATTACAACTTCCTAGGCCTCTGGGTGAGGCTCGAATTGTAATGAAGGCCAACAACCAGCTAAAGATCTGGCAGCTGTGAAATCTACCATAATAATAATAATAATAATAATAATAATAATAATAATAATAATAATAATAATAATAATAATAATAATAATAATAATAATAATAATGATTCACTGGAACTTGTGCCACAACTACCATCTGCCTGTGACAAAGAACTGGTGGAATCACAAACCTGAAAAGGTCACTGAAAATGAACACGTAAAACTACTCTGGGACTTCCGAATTCAGACTGACAAAGTTTTGGAACACAATACTCCTGACCTCACGATTGTGGAAAAAAAGAAAGTGTGGATAGTTGATGTTGCAATTCCTGGTGACAGCAGGATTGATGAGAAGCAACTGGAAAAACTTACACGATACGAGGATTTAAGGTTTGAACTACAAAGACTCTGGCACAAACCAGTAAAGGTGGTCCCAGTGGTGATCGGCACACTGGGTGCAGTGCCTAAAGATCTTGAACGGCACTTAAAAACAATTGGCGCTGACAAAATCACCATATGTCAGCTGCAAAAGGCCACCCTACTCGGCTCTGCACGCATTATTCGTCGATACATCACACAGTCCTAGATGCTTGGGAAGTGTCCGACGTGTGATGTAACACAAAATCCAGCATATTGATCTTGTTTGCTGTGTATAACTGTTTTTGAATAATAATAATAATAATAATAATAATAATAATAATAATAATAATAATAATAATAATAATAATAATAATAATATGTTGACAGAATGAAAGGTCTAAACTTTCTGTCTAGATTGAGAAGTTATGTTTAAAAAGGGTGGGGTTTTTTTGGTGTAAGAAAGTCTGTCTTGCACTTCTATCACTTTTACATTTCACTGTAAAAATCACGTGGTCCTGAGTGTCTTTGAAGCTAGTGGGAGGGAGGTTTTGTCAGCCTGCAAGATCTTGCTAGGTGTTTTCTGCATAGTCGCTCACGTGACCTGCGCATAGGACACTGCGCCCTCCCCTTTCAGCTTTCAGTTGAACCTAAAGTAACTTAGGGATATAGGAAGCTGGTTTAAGATGACCTCATGATAGTCAGGCGGGGACAAGATAATACACAAAACTCTATAAAAGCAGAAGTTTCCGTTCACCCTTTGCTCTTTACAGCCTGGCTCTCTAGCCAGATGCCACTAGACCAGTGGTGGCGAACCTTTGGCACTCCAGATGTTATGGACTACAATTCCCATCAGCCCCTCCCAGCATGGCCAATTGGCCATGCTGGGAGGGGCTGATGGGAATTGTAGTCCATAACATCTGGAGTGCCAAAGGTTCGCCACCACGGCACTAGACGCTTGAAGTCTGGACTTAGACTCAGAGCCAGACTACAAAATGCCACTATGGCCTCTTGGGGTTGATTCCAGTCTTGCTACAAGATGCCCTCAGACTTGGCTCTTCCCTGGCAGGAATCTTCTGGACTCCTGCTGGGGCAAGAAAGCCAGTAAGCCTTCTTGCTTTCACAGTAAGAAAGAAAGGCAAGTTTCTTAAGTAAAAGTCTGTTGGAATCTTTATCTGCTAGCTAGGTAAAGACCATTTGTATTCTATTAAGCTTCTCTTAGAAAATTTGTTTTTATTGAAGTTTGTTTATTTTTATCTATTTTCTGATATGGCTCAAGTAAAAAATCTACCTTCGTCTGTCTTTAAGTCTCTGGAGTCAAGGGCCCCTTCTGCATAGCACAAATAAAATGTCCTGAGGATGGGGGAAACATGCGTTTTGGGAGGAACTTTACACGACTTTCCCCCCAAAATGCCCTCAGGACATTTTATTTCTGCTCAACCCGGTTTTTCCAAAAATGCTAAAGTAGCTATTCTTTTTCGCCAAGATGGGATCAGGTCGTTTCCTGCTTGCTGTGCGGAGAGCAGAAAAGCAGGAAATGTATTATTTTTCCCGCCCACTAATTTTAAAGCTCTTACTTTCATTTTTGCTGCTTGTACCAGAGGTGGGATCCAGCAGGTTCTCACAGGTTCCCAAGAGTAGGTTGCTAATTATTTGTGTGTGCCGAGAGGGGTAACTAATGGGTGATTTTGCCACGTGATTTTTGCCTTAGTTACGCCCCTCCTCTCAGCAGTAGCGTGCAGAACTTGAAGCAGTCTAGCAGGAGGTCACTGGCGTGCATGGCAGCCTGCGCCTGCGTGCATTTGTTTCCCACCCAAGGACCGGCACAGCGGCTACGTCCTTGCCACAGCCCCGCCCAGGAATGCCCCACCCCAGAATGCCTGGCCATGCCCCCATCGTGCCCCGCCCAGCCCCATTGGCGCTACGCCACAGTTTGAATCCTACCACCATGAGAACCTGTTACTAAAATTTTTGGATCCCACCACTGGCTTGTACCACCATTTTCTGCCACTTGAGTGATTCTCCATCCTGCCTGTCATCTGGTGAAAGTTTCCCACAGATGTTTTCTCTGCTTGCAGCTCATCCATGCACGCTTTCACTGTAAAAAGTACAAAAATAAAGTTTGTGTTGCCTGGCAATCTCATGCACGTGTCATTTTTCCTTTTTTTGTTTTTGTTTTGGACAAGCTGTCTTCAAAGCTACAACAACTCAAAATATGCGCATATTGCAGATTCTCATATTGTGGTGTTGTAGCTTTGAAGCCAGCTCCCTCAAAACAAAAACAAAAAAAAGGAAAAATGACTTGTGCGCTGGAACGCCAGGCAAAACAAATTATATTCATGTACCTTTTACAGTGAAATCGCATGTAAATGAGCTGCAAGGAAAGGAAGCCTTCGTGGGAAACCTTTTCCAAACGGCAAACAGGACAGAAAATCACAAGCGGAAGAAAACGGCAGGCGCTAGTGAGAGCTGGTGGAGGACGAGAGGCAGGAAAAAGGACCGTTTTTCTTGGCAATGCTTTTTTGTCTGTGCTATGCAGACAAAAAAAAAGCCAAACATTTTATTTTAAATGTCTCCAAGATGTTTTTAAAACATCTGCAAGATGTTTTATTTGTGCTGTGGAAAAAAGGCCATTGATTGGGTTTATGGACTCCGGGGGTTTTTCAAGACTGGATCGCTAGGGTGTGACAGCATTTGGATTTGAACCTGAGAAGAAGAAGAAGAGAAGAGGAGGAGGAGGAGGAGGAGGAGGAGGAGGAGGAGGAGGAGGAGGAGTTTGGATTTATATCCCCCCTTTCTCTCCTGCAGGAGACTCAAAGGGGCTGACAATCTCCTTGCCCTTCCCCCTCACAACAAACACCCTGTGGGGTAGGTGGGGCTGAGAGAGCTCCGAGAAGCTGTGACTAGCCCAAGGTCACCCAGCTGGCGTGTGTGGGAGTGCACAGGCTAATCTGAATTCCCCAGATAAGCCTCCACAGCTCACGCGGCAGAGCTGGGAATCAAACCCGGTTCCTCCAGATTAGATACACGAGCTCTTAACCTCCTACGCCACTGCTGCTCACATGTGCTTACAACAACATGATTTCTTTTTTAGGAAAACCCAGAAGTGATCATACATCTCTCGGAATCATTGGAACCTCTTTGATAACACCGTAGAAGTTTTGGTGATTCCTAGAGAGGATTGGCATTGGTGATTTTTTAAAAAATTCTTTCTACCCCCAGTCACTGAAGTGTCAACGGGACAAAGTCTTCTGTGAGTGGGAGATATCCTGCCCTTGCTGGACATCCGGTAGCCCTCAGTGAAGACAGACCGTTCAGTTCCTCCCTGTGAATCCATCAACCCACCCATTAGACCGTGTTAATGACATTTCTGTGGAAGTTCAGCACGGAATGTTGATGACCAATAAAACCTGAACAGCACAATTGGGATTGGTGCGCTGATAAATGGACCGGCCCATTGATCTTCCCTTCTGTGACTTCAGTCAAATACCGCTAATTATTCCGAGAAGCCAAGAACGCTGCTTTGCAGCTGGCGGCCAGTCTTTCCAATTTAATTTTCATGTCATTTGTTAGCAGAGGCAAGGAGCAGGGCTGCTTGCCTCCGAGGCCTGCAGCTGCCACCGGCCGACCAAGCAACAGAATAAAGGGCCTTTGCCTTGCCAGCATCCTGGGGCTGTCTTCAAACCGCAAGACTGATCTGCTGCTAGGAATGCCAAGTTCCATGTGGGGGTCTGGAGATCTTTGGGCATGACTGCTGGCCTCCAGGATTGATCCGTTCCCCTGGAGAAAACGGGTGCTTTGGTGAGGGGGACTCAATCTTTATACATAACTAGCGGGCTCAGCCACGCGTTGCTCTGGCAACTGTCCTTCTCATCACAGTCCGCAACCCACACAGATATCCATGCAGGTCCAGTGATCCCCAGCATAGCCTTTTAGGGTGGTCAAATGGAATCCCTCTTTCCCTTTTCAATGCACATCGTTATATGGTGCTGTCTTGTTTTTTTAGTATAAGGTAACCCTTTCCATTCCACAACGGAACTGTCCAGAGTGCGAATCCCGCTGTCCATGAGGCTGGTTGACACGCACAGTCCTGGCTTGGGTAAGGCAGAACTGGGGCAAGGAGGCTATCCCAGTCAGGCAGCAGAGGCAGGGGGGTGAGGCGCTCAGATCGAGGCCAGCTCCCTGGGTTCTTAAAGGGCCACGTGCAAAAGAAGCGGAGCCGGTAGTGTTGGTTCGCCCCCACCCCGCGGATTTTCTTAGAAGAAAAAGGCAAACTCCAGCTCGCTTTTAGTAAAAGAGCTGTGGCGAATATGGGTGAGGAAGTGGGTAAGTGGTGTTTGGATGTGAGGGAGGGCAGAGTGAGGCTCTTTGGGTGGTAAAGGTTGCCGACCCCTGGCCTAGAATGTCCCTTTTCCCATGGGTCTTGGGCAGACCAGACCTGCGTTTCTGTCTGTTGTCGCTCTTGCACTTGGGGGGCCAACCGGCAGGGGCATCTAGGGCTGTGCGGATCTTGCTTTACTCCAACAGGGCACTTCTTGTGGTCCTAAGATGAGGCGACTCGGCAGCTGGCATAGGCCTTCTTCTCTTGGGGCCACCACAGAGACAGCTGGGTGGTTTCTCTTTAGTTTGGCTCTGCTCCTCGACCTAGTACCCAACATGGCCCAACAGAACTGCCGACTGCAGGTTGGTGGATTCCTGGAGGCTTGAGGGTGGTGACTGGGGAGGATGGGGTTTGTGAGGGGACTTCAGGTATAATGCCGCAGAGTCCACCCTCCAAAGCAGCCATTTTCTCCAAGGGGCACTGATCTCTGTCCACTGGAGATCAACTCTAATTACGGGAGCTCTCCAGGGCCCACCTGAAGGTTGGCAACTGTTTTGTGCCAACCCCTTTCTTTCAAGTAAACGAGACAATAATTTTCTCTCCAAAGCTTTCCTCAAATTGATTTGTTTTTGTCCACCTCATCTTAGGTGCATGCCGTCTCTTCTGCCTTCCTTCCGGTGTAGTATACCTTACCCCGGGGGTATCCAACATGTGACCTGGGAGCAGTGGTGGGATCCAAAAATTTTAGTAACAGGTTCCCATGGTGGTGGGATTCAAACTGTGGCGTAGCGCCAATGGGGCTGGGCGGGGCACGATGGGGGCGTGGCCAGGCATTCCTGGGTGGGGCTGTGGCAAGGACACAGCCACTGCGCCGGTCCTTGGGCGGGAAATGAATGAACGCAGGCTGCCACGCACGCCGGTGCACCTCCTGCTAGACTGCTTCAAGTTCTGCGTGCTACTGCTGAGAGGAGGGGCAAAAATCTAAGGCAAAAATCACGTGGCAAAATCACCCATTAGTAACCCCCTCTCGGCACACACAAATAATTAGTAACCTACTCTCGGGAACCTGTGAGAACCTGCTGGATCCCACCTCTGCCTGGGAGTCAGATCCAGACCCCTAAGGGGGCTTCTTAGGACCACAAGCCAACTGAGGCAATTCCCACTCCTGCCCTCGATCTGGCCTGGCTTCCAGGCCTGATAAGCCCTCTCAAGGCAGCCACCCCACATACTGCAGGCTCGCCAGTCCAGGTACCCCCTGGGGGCCATTCTGAGGCCAGCCAAGGCAGCCCCTTCCCTCAGGCCAGCCTGACCAAGTCACGTTTATGTTACATCCCAGCCCTCGTAACAAATGAGTTCAACACCTCTTCTGTACTCTGTCCTACCAGGTTCCGATTCAGCCTGTTCCTCCCTCCTATCTTGACCAATTAAGTTCCAGCCAAAGGTCAGTCTTCGCTCTTTTCATGACCGTTCGGTGCATGAACGCAAGACCATTAGTGCACGCAAGGGCTCGTGCCTTTGATCTGTGCTGCAAAATGTAATTTTTCATTCGAAATATTGGCCTCCGTGGATATTTCCAGCAAAACGTTACTGATAAGAACACTTCTGCCTTGCCTTCCCTGACCCCAAAAAGATCCAGAATGGCTCTTGGCAATTAAAAGAGTAATCATATTAATAAACCTATTAAAAGGAAATATTAGCAGTGAAAACGGCCGCATCTAATTGCCCTCAAACGCTCCCCTGAATAGTTGTGCATTCAAAATCCCCTTTAAAAAAACAGGAGTAAACTGAAGGCATCTTCCTAGCATGCAGACTAATTTCCCCACTAATTGAAATAAACCTCTAATTTCAGCCAAGGCCTTTTTCGCACACATGGTTTATTCTAGAATTAAAGCAATCCGCATCGACATCCTGACCTTTTTGATGCTGTTTCGTCGCTCGATAGCATTCACACATGGCCAGGTTGTCACGGATCTTCTGTTTGCTTCGCAACTCCCGGGTTTTTGCATCGCCCAGGAATGTGGCGCAAACGACGACTGTGATTGGCTGTCGCGCCGTCCTGGGGCCGCCATGACACACCCCTACCTGGAGCCTTTCCCAAAATGGCGGCTGACGATTTCCGGGCTTCCAAATTGTCTCCCATCCCGTTTCCGTGGACAGGCTGTTGAGCTACCGTGTTAACGGGGGCGAAACGACCGAATGAGTCACTGTGCTGCAAATGTATCGAAGCAACGGTGCCATGGGAACTCAGTAGCTCAAGCTATCAGGCGCACACAACCAAACGCGAGGAGGGGAGGGAGTCGAGTGAGACTCAAGCGGAACAATGGGATGTGCGCGCGCAACCGGCAAGCCCAATCGCATTCCCATTGGCTTGATCAAATCGCGTCACACTGTGGGCGTCACCCCAGACTGTCGCTTACTCCAGATTTGTTTTGCACCTAGCCACTAGATTGTGGGGGGAAACCGGTTTTTCCCAGAAAGTTGCACAAGTATCGAGCGACAGGAAAAATGTGGAACAACGGCTGAAATTAGGTACAGATGGGGGGTCGGGACACATTCCGGCTAAAGTGTGTGCAAAAAAATGTGTGAAACAGTAACGACCTCGCATGTTAGATCTGCAACAAACAGTCTGTGCGAAAAAGGCCCAATTCTCCCTTTCTGTTGTGGAGCCCCCTACTGAATTCAAATTGCATTTATCATGGCCAGAAGTATATGAACCAAAGTGATAGAAAAAAAATTCCTAACCTGTAGTAGTGCACTGCCGACCCAGCAGTGCCGTAGTAGAACGTTGGG
>NW_025949635.1:0-11354 GCF_021028975.2 Sphaerodactylus townsendi
GAGTTTTTATTTTTCATATCAACCTGACTTGACTATGCAAAAACAAAATATCTCAAAGTCTGGAATTTAACAATGTATAAGATATGATTAATGGATTAGTAAAAATGTTTTAAAGTCTACAAATGATAAAGATTTTGAAACTTTATAATGTCTCTCTAACAATTAGAAAAGGTTATACTGGAATCCATTATGTAATAATATGTACTTAATATAATGAGGGGTAGATCTTTCTTTTTTTTGATGTAATTATGTCTGTTTTCTTTTCCTTTTCTTCTTCTTTTCTTTCTTTTGTATGTTTAATAAGTGTGGAAAAATAATAATAATATATATTTTTAAAAAACTCGTAATCTCTATTAAAAAACAGAAAAAATCTAATTTCTCTGTAACTGTTTTAATTAACTATCAGAGAGGAAAGAAAAACGTTATGCAAGCAGAATTCACCAATATTTGAAACCAAGAGGAACTCATGTCTACAGGAAAACATACATGATCTTCAAACAAACTGACGATATAACCAAAATGTGGTACCAGATGGTTTGATGATACTAAGGATTTTGCACTCCTGCCATACAACCTACCACCTCCACCTTCACACTGGTACATGCAGGAAGAAGAAGGGACCTCTTAGCCACCAGGGTCTGGGCTCTGCTCCTGGGATGAATGATTCTCTTTCAAAGCCATCCTGTTTGGCAGAATGTTCCAGCCATATTTATCCATTGACCCAAATCTCCGCGCAGCCTCCTCAGGGGACAGAGGGAGACCCAGCAGGCCCTGATATGTAGTGGGTCAGAAGCACCCCCGTGGCCTGCGTTGCCTTCGTCTGGGGAATATAGAAATCACATTGTAATTTCCTGGATGTGATAAGGCTGGCAATTTTCAACAGCCACCCTCCCAAACTGGAGTTTCGAATGCAGACCTCTGGTTGATGGTTTTATTCACATGTATTAAATGTGGGAGATTCTTCTGAGTAGTACCACGTGTGAACAGGATCTTGGGCTTTTGAAGGCGTGCAAATTGAATAGGAGTAGCCAGTGTGATACAACAACAAAGAAGATAAAGTCAACCATACAGCGTATGCAGTGGTGGGATCCAAAAATTTTATTAACAGGTTCCCATGGTGGTGGGATTCAAACTGTGGCGTAGCACCAATGGGACTGGGCGGGGCACAACGGGGGCGTGGGCGGGCATTCCGGGGGGCGGGGCAATCCTGGGCGGGGCTGTGGCAAGGACGCAGCCGCTGCGCCCGTCCTTGGGCGGGAAACGAATGCACGCAGGCGCAGGCTGCCACACACGCTGGTGCACCTCCTGCTAGACTGCTTCAAGTCCTGCGCACTACTGCTGAGAGGAGGGGTGTAACTAAGGCCAAAATCACGTGGCAAAATCACCCATTAGTAACCCCCTCTCGGCACCTACAAATAATAAGTAACCTACTCTTGGGAACCTGTCAGAACCTGCTGGATCCCACCTCTGAGTGTATGCACAATTGCTAGGATACAAGATGGGACAGGACCGTTGTATACTGTTCTGGTCAGACCCCGTGTGGAGTCTTGTGTCCAGTTCTGGAGGCCTTGTCGTAACAAGGACATAGAAACGTTAGAGGGGGTGCAGAGGATAGCAACTCATATGGCCAAGGGTCTGGAGGCTAACAGTGAAATCCAAAACAGAGTTACTTAAGTCTGAGATCATTGAAGTCAGTCTAAGACAGTGGTGGCGAACCTATGGCACGAGTGCCAGAGGTGGCACTCAGAGCCCTTTCTGTGGGCACGCAAACACAGAGTTCGTCATGTGGGGGGGGAATTGTCCCCCCCACACAAACATATCTAGGCTGGCCTGGGCCGCTGGACTTGATGTGTGTGCACCTCAGTGAGCAGGGAGGACTCAGCTGGCGGGCCTGGTGCCTGTGCTCCAGGTGGCTGCTGCCCGGAGGCGGGGCGAGGTGGCAGAGATGCTAGAGAGGCACAGCGCGGTGCATGTGGGACTTGCTGGAGGCTACAGCAGGCTGGCCCCTGCTCGAGGGGGTTATTCAGGTTAAATTGCTGCGTTGGCACTTTGCGATAAATGTGGGTTTTGTGTTGCAATTTGGGCACTTGGTCTCGAAAAGGTTCACCATCACTGGTCTAAGATCATTGCATGTCAGTCTTTAGAAGAAAAGGTGCAGGAACTGGAAATGTTCAGCTTGGAGACTGGGAGGTTGGGGTGGGGCATGATTGCACTTCAAGTCACTCTGTGGTAAAACACGGGGGCGGGTTCTGCCTCAAGAGTGACGCAGATTGTTGAGGGGAGACCTTGTCAGTGTCCGCACTTGCCAAGCTCCCACCGCAGCCTCAACAGAGCAGGTGTTTGGAACCTGAACCCCATCAGAGCATTTTGAAAGCCAGAAGGACCCACGCGCTTCCTCAGGCAGACCCTTTTAACGCTGTCCTCCTGTGGGGTGCTGGAGCCCATTCACCCTCGTCTGCTGTACGGAGTGGTCAGACCACGGCTCAGGCTGAATCTCCAGCCATGAATCCAGACCTTCCTTCTAAGGCTCGGGGCAAAAGACCAAGTCCGAGGCGTGGCTTCTTTTGCGTGTGTATACCAACAAAAGAAACGCGTTGCAACCACCGTCTTTCAGTGCTCAGTCTAGTGTATTAAACAATAAAGTGCATGTGTATATTTGACATACAATACAATTACAACAATTACAACATTATTTTCTCTATACTCACACTAGAAAGCCAGATGGGGAGGTTGATGAATGTGAAAAATTTTCACCAATAAATATTTACCCCGATTATGGCTACTATGATGTATAAATAATCTGACGAAGATATTTCGAAAACGGTTTAAAAAATAGTGCAGTCCGTTTATTATACACGGCGTTTACTTTAATCTTGGAATCTTCAGAGACCAGACCATGAGATAACTGTATCGGCATAGGAAGTATTGTTATATATGGAGCTTACTTGAATTTTGGAATATCCAGAGACTGAAACAGGAGACAATTATCGGCATAGGAAAGTGAAACTGAATCAACAAAGAACTGGACACAACGTATTTAAAGGGATACTTTATTGCGACAGTTGTAGCGGAAAGCAACGGTTCTCAATATTAGAGTATAGAGAAAATAATGTTCTTGAGAACTGGGATGGGAACATAGTGGCTTCCATTCCATCCCCCTGCAGTGTAGTCGACCCACGTGGTCAGCGTAAGAACGAGACGAGACGCGGAGATAACATCTGGTGGAGATTGCCAGCAGCGGGAGCCCGGAGGTCCGTGTCCCTAGCGAGTCCCCCGCGTGCCGGTTCCTGGCACCTTTTATTGTTATCTCTACTTCATGGGCTGGTAGGAGGGAGGACCGG
This sequence comes from Sphaerodactylus townsendi, assembly GCF_021028975.2. Taxonomy (NCBI): domain Eukaryota; kingdom Metazoa; phylum Chordata; class Lepidosauria; order Squamata; family Sphaerodactylidae; genus Sphaerodactylus; species Sphaerodactylus townsendi. The sequence goes on from NW_025949635.1 coordinate 3,342, forward strand.
GACCGGGAGTTCCGGGAGAGCTGGAGGTCGGGAGATCATCATGCGTGATGCATGATCTCACCTGGCTAATGCGGTGTGGAGAGGGAGCCGCGAAGCCGCCTGAGCCTAACTCCTCACCTGGGGGGCAAGCATCTCATTGTCCCCTGGCGCCCGGTGACTGAGCCAGACAGTTCATGACCCGTGACTCATAGGGGGATGAGGAGTGGGGGTGCGGTGCGACCAGAAGGCCGTAGGTCCGTTGGCGTCCCAACGTTCTACCACGGTGCTGCTGGGTCAGCAGTGCATTACTACACTGCAGCTGTGAACCCTGGGTCAGACATGCCAACAAGTGGTTCAGAGTTCAAGGGTTGGCCATATGGAGAAGTTACAGCTTGCCCTGTGCTGCGTGGACCAGAGAGAATCTATCTCAAACAAACCTGCAATAGGGAACTGAGCAGATGGCATTGGTGCAAGAAATGACCTTTCTCTCCTGCCAGCTCCCATCCCCCCCCCGCATCAGGGTAGCTGGTTCCCAACGGAGGAGCCGAGGGGCATCTTTGCAGCTCCCAGCATGCACTGGTCTGGTTCAGCAAAGGAGAAATGCCTGGGGACCCGTGGGCAGATGTCCCTTGAAGGTGCAGGCAGGTCACATTTAAGCTGCAATGCAAGGACCTACCTTCCGATGAAGTCCACAGAGCGCCATCAAACCCACCCTCCAAGCCAGGAAGGCCAACTCCTTGCCAGTGCTTCTGCAAACAGGTGAGTGAATCTGGACAGGGAAAGAGGGCTAAGAATGGGGAGGGATTCTTGCTATGGTGTGGTTAAAAGCAGGTGGTCTCTAGTCTGGAGAACAGGGTTTGATTCCTCACTCCTCCAAATTTGCAGCAAACTCTTGTCTAGTCAACTGAATTTGTTTTCCCCACTCCTGAATTCCTGCTGGGTGGCCTTGGGGTGGTCACAGCTCTCTCGGAACTCTCTCAGCTCCACCTGCCTCACCTGCCTCACAAGGTATCTGCTGTGGTGGAGAGAGGAAGGGAAAGGCCCTTTGAGTTTCCTTAACAGGAGACGAAAGGGGGTATAAATCCAAATTCTTCTTGGCAGAATGCCCTCAGGTTCTATTTCCCTCCCATCAATATGTTTAATCTCCATTAACTTTTCTAATCCTTTTCAAGTTACATGTTACATACATGTTACACAGACTACATGAGACTTCATGATCTACTCATGTATTTATTTGCTTCATTGGTTCACTTTTTTAAAGTCTTAAGGCAGGCAAAAACTAAAAAACGGTGCAGCAACAATAGTATAATACACACAACCCACAAAATCAGAGAACATTGCATGAAAACACAGTGTGATACAGACAGGGCAGCAGGAATCACAAGACGGTAGAACACTGCAGAACAATTTTATATTACAAAATATGAACAGTGCAATCAAGACAGTTTACAGAATTAGAGAACCATAAGGCAGACAGCAAATATATAATAGGGGTGTGGTGTGGTGTCCGGGTTGTATGGCCGTGTTCTAGCAGCATTTTCTCCTGATGTTTTGCCTGCATCTGTGGCTGGCATCTTCAGAGGAAGAGAAGCCATAGATGCAGGCAAAAGGTCAAGAGAAAATGCTGTACAGCCCGGAAACCCCACAACACCCTAGTGATTCCGGCCGTGAAAGCCTATATATATATAAAACTTTACATTACACAGACACCAGCTGTAGAATTATTCCCTGCATAATGTCCTCCTGAATGATTTTGTTTTGCACATTCTGCAGAACATAAATGACCTGGAAGTAGGGGTGGGTAGCGTGGTGGCCAAGTTTGTGGATGATACCAAATTATGTAAGGTGGTGAGAACCGCAAAGGATTGCAAAGAGCTCCAAGCGGACCTTGATAAATTAGGTGAGTGGGCTAAGAAATGGAAATGCAGTTCAATGTAGCAAAATGCAAAGTGATGCACATAGGGGCAAAAAATCCAAACTTCACATACACGCTACAGGGGTCAGTGCTATCAGTCACAGACCAGGAAAGGAATTTGGGCATCTTAGTTGATAGTTCCATGGGAATGTCAACTCAATGCATGGCAGCTGTGAAAAAGGCAAACTCTATGCTGGGGATAATTAGGAAAGGAGTTGATAATAAAACTGCAAGGATTGTCATGCCCTTATATAAAGCCGTGGTGCGACCGCACTTGGAGTCCTGTGTTCAGTTCTGGTCGCCACATCTCAAAAAGGATATTGAGGAGATAGAAAAAGTGCAGAGAAGGGCAACAAGGATGATTGAGGGACTGGAGCACCTTCCCTATGAGGAGAGGCTGCAGCGTTTGGGACTCTTTAGTTTGGAGAGGAGACGTCTGAGGGGGGATATGACTGAAGTCTATAAAATTATGCATGGGGTAGACAATGTGGACAGAGAGAAATTTTTCTCTCTTTCTCACAATACTAGAACCAGGGGGCATTCATTGAAAATGCTGGGGGGAAGAATTATTTATTTATTTATTTATTTGTTTGTTTATTATTAGATTTTTATACCGCCCTCCCCGGAAGGGCTCAGGGCAGTGTACAATAAATATATGCAGACAGGGGAAAGTTAAAAACCAGTAAAAATATAATACTAGCCCTGTCTCCCTATTAAAACCAATGACAACAATACAGTCAGCATCCGAGAACTAAAACCGACCCCCCTCGGGGAACCCCAAAAGGTCCCCCCCAAATGACCCACATAATAAACAGAGAAGAAGGGGAGGAGGGGAGGGGACCGGGGGCACCCTCAGCAGCCGACCCCCCCCCAAAAGCCCGGCGGAACAGCTCAGTCTTACAGGCCCTGCGGAACTGACTAAGGTTCCGCAGGGCCCAGACAGATGGAAGGAGGCTGTTCCACCAGGCAGGGGCCAGTGCCGTAAAGGCCCTGGCCCTAGTGGAGGCCAGCCGCTTTATTAGGACTAATAAAAGGAAACATTTCTTCACGCAACGTGTGATTGGGGTTTGGGATATGCTGCCACTAACCTGGATAGTTTTAAAAGGGGCTTGGACAGATTTACGGATGAGAAGTCGATCTATGGCTACCAATCTTGATCCTCCTTGATCTCAGATTGCAAATGCCTTAACAGACCAGGTGCTCAGGAGCAGCAGCCGCAGCAGAAGGCCGTTGCTTTCACCTCCTGCACGTGAGCTCCCAAAGGCACCTGGTTGGCCACTGCGAGTAGCAGAGAGCTGGACTAGATGGACTCTGGTCTGATCCAGCTGGCTTGTTCTTATGTTCTTAAGATCTACCAGCCTCATTTATTAACATTTGTGGAAGCCATAGCACCTGTTTTGCATGCAAGAGGTTCTAAGTTCCCCCCACTGGGTTTTCAGAAGGAGGCTGAGAAAGACCTCTCTCTGCCCAAGTCTGTAGGAATCTGTGTACACATGACTAGAAGGGTTCACATATGGCAGCATCCTGTGTTTTGGGATCTGTGTGAATTAACATTTTTATTTATTTATTATTTATTTTATTAAGTTTCTATACCGCCCTGCCCCGAAGGGCTCAGGGCGGTGTCCATCATTCAAACAACAGTTAAAATCCATTCCACCCCAATCCCAGTTATGCACAGGGACCAAAGCAGGTGAAAATGAGAAGAATGGGATCATATGGGATCTCAGGGAAAGGTTTCCTGCTTGTGGAGGTGGGCTTTGATGGCTTCCTGCCCGTGGTGCCCGGGACTGGCGTTTTGGGCAGAGGGGTTGCTGGAGGAAAGACCCCCTGATCTGCAGTCAGCACAACAGCTTGTGATCATTGTGGACTGAGCATGTATCTCTTGTGAGTTTTCCAGGACATCTGGTTGTGCCCTTTGCTTCTCACTTGCCTTCCCAGGCGCAAGGAGCTCGGAGAGTCCCCCAGGTCAACAATGAACAATATGACTGCCTCCCCCGGTCTCACTTTCCTCCTGATGGGGTTCCCTGGACTGGAGTCTGCCCCCTACTGGCTGGCCCTCCCAGTCTGCACCACCTACTTGTTGTCCACGTTGGGGAACGGGGCAGTCCTCCTGGTTGTCCTCACAGAGAAGAGCCTCCGTTCCCCCATGTACCTCTTCCTCTGCATGCTGGCCTTCTGCGACCTGGGCTTGTCCACCGCCCTCCTGCCGACGATGCTGCGGGTCTTCCTGTTTGGAGCCGAGGAGGTCACCGAGGACGCTTGTTTCTCCCAGCTCTTCTTCATCCACTCCTTCTCCATCATGGAATCGTCAGTGCTCCTGGCCATGGCTTTTGACCGCTTTGTGGCTATTTGCAACCCCCTGAGATACGCCTCCATCTTGACGAGCTCCAGGGTGGCCTATTTTGGCCTGGGTATCGCCGTCCGGGGCGTGGCCTTGCACATGCCCATCCCCTTCCTTCTCAAGAGACTGACCTACTGCCGGGGAAACGTCCTTTCCCACTCGTACTGCCTCCATCCAGATGTCATGAAGCTGGCCTGCCGCACGTCCAGCAGGGACGGCGTCTATGGCCTCTTTGTGGTCTTCTCCACCATGGGCCTGGACCCGGTGCTCATCATCTTGTCCTACGTCTGGATCCTGAAGGCCGTCCTGGGCATCGCCTCCCTGGAGGGGCGCCGCAAAGCCCTCGGCACCTGTGCCGGCCACATCTCGGTGGTCCTGCTCTTCTACACCCCCATGCTGGCCTTGTCTTTAATCAGCAAACTCGCGGCCCGTTCCCCTCCCCTGCTCCACGTCCTGCTGTCCTACCTGCACTTCCTGGCCCCTCCCTTGCTGAACCCGGTGCTGTACTGCGTCAAGATGAAGGAAGTGCGCAAGAGGATTGCTAGGAAGCTCCTCTGGACCCGAAGGGTCAGCTCAGATCAAGGCTGAAGGCCAGATCCCCGCTCTTCTGGTGGTGCCTGGGGAAATCTGAGAGGGGGGGCATGTCAGACATCCAGGGGCTGCAGGGATTTCCATCCTCTGTCTAGATCATTGACTCTCTGCAGTGAGAGACAAGCAGCAGTGGCGTAGGAGGTTAAGAGCTTGTGTATCTAATCTGGAGGAACCGGGTTTGATTCCCAGCTCTGCCGCCTGAGCTGTGGAGGCTTCTCTGGGGAATTCAGATTAGCCTGTGCACTCCCACACACGCCAGCTGGGTGACCTTGGGCTAGTCACAGCTTCTTGGAGCTCTCTCAGCCCCACCTACCTCACAGGGTGTTTGTTGTGAGGGGGGAAGGGCAAGGAGATTGTAAGCCCCTGCAGGAGAGAAAGGGGGGATAGAAATCCAAACTCCTCCTCCTCCTCCTCCTCCTCCTCCTCTTCCTCTTCCTCTTCTTCTTCTTCTTCCTCTTCTTCTTCTTCTTCTTCTTCTTCCTTCTTCTTCTTCTTCTTCTTCCTCCTCCTCCTCCTCCTCTCTTCTTCTTCTTCTTCTTCTTCTTCTTCTTCTTCTTCTTCTTCTTCTTCTTCTTCTTCTTCTTCTTCTTCTTCTTCTTCTTCTTCTTCTTCTTCTTCTTCTTCTTCTTCTTCTTCTTCTTCTTCTTCTTCTTCTTCTTCTTCTTCTTCTTCTTCTTCTTCTTCTTCTTCTTCTTCTTCTTCTTCTTCTTCTTCTTCTTCTCTCCCTCAGCTGTGAGAGTCAGACGTAGCAACGCAGAAGAGGCACATTGCGTTCCTGCGGCTTAACATGGCTTTTTGGGGGGCTCAGTCTGTCCAGGCTACAATCGCCAACCTCCAGGTGAGGCCAGAATTAGAACTCGTCTCCAGATAACAGTGTTTTTGTTTGTCAGTTTTGTTTTGCGGTTTCCCCCTTCAGGTGACGCGGCCAAGGAGCAAGAGAGGCAACAAAACTACGAGGCAACAAAACTAACCAGCCTCTTTTTCCTGCTGGTGCCGATGTGAAGGCTGTAAACATCCCGGCATCGCAGGCTGGTGCCCCCCCACCCCTCCAAGGTGGGGGGCCACCTGCAAGCGGAGCTGGGGGAAGATCAGCCTAACTTCCCCGAGCCCGCTGGCCTTGCCTTGGCGTTGGCACAGGCCTCGGGGTCTGCCTGGCCTAGGTCTGGCCCTCAGGTGGAGACGGCGGGGTGCAGCTGCGGGGGGCATGGGGGGCCTGGCCCGGCTGCCTCCAGCTCGCCAAAGGAGGGACGAGCTCACCCTGCGCCCCAGGCAGGTGGGCAGCCAGGGCAGCAGGGAGGAACAGAGTCAAGGCAGGGGGCGGCAGCAAAGCTTTCCTCGCCCCACCGACTGCAGGACTCCCTATCAGCAGGGAGGCAGAGGAGGGCAGGGCTAGAAGTGGGGGAGCATTTTACGTGCCCCCCCATGACTGGATGGTGGCCACCTGAGGCGTTCGTTCCTAGATGGCCCCGTTGAAGCTCCACCTCTGCCCAGTGGGGCGGAAGACATGAAGCCTACCTCGTAAGAAGTGACGCTCTGCTGTCCCTCCCTCTAGTACTGAAAACACAACCAATGTCTTCTGCATCTGAGGAAGATAAAAGCCCTGCCCTGAGTCAAACCACTGGTCTGTCCTGCCGTCTCTGCATGGTGTCGTGGTTAAGAGCAGGGGGACCCTAGTCTGGAGTTCCTGGTTAGGTTTGAATCTCCCCTCCTCCATATGAGTAGTTAGCTCTTATTTGGTGAATCAGGGTTGCTTCCCTGCTCCTGCACATGAAGCCTGCTGGGTGACTTTGGGCCAGTCCCAGTCCTCTCAGAACTCTCTCATGCCTGAAAACACTCTCTTCTTTCGGCTCTTCAAGACAGTGTGGTGTAGTGGTTAAGAGCAGGTGGGTTCTAATCTGGAGAACCGGGTCTGATTCCCCACTTATCTGGGGAACCAGATGTGTTTCCGCACTCCTACATTTCTGCTGGGTGACCCTGGGCCAGTCTCAGTTCTCTCAGGACTCTCCCAGCCCTAACTACCTCGCAGGGTGTCTGTTGTGGGGAGAGGAAGGGAAAGGAGTTTGTTGGCCACCTTGAGTCTCCTGTAAGGAGGGGTGGGGGCTGTACATCCAGACTCTTCTTTTTCTCTTCTGCTCTCCCATCTTTCTGTCTGGATTTTTATACAGTCTTCTCAAAGGAGGGAAGGCCAAATAGAGAGGCTGTCCACCAGCCAGAGGATTGTGGGTAGGGATGTAAAGAAGAGTCTGTATTTATATCCTGCCTTTCTCTGCTATGAGGAGACTCAAGGCTGCCTACAAACTTCCTTCCCTTCCTCCCAACAACAGGCGCCTTGTGAGGCAGGTGGGGCTGAGAGAGTTCTAAGAACATAAGAACAAGCCAGCTGGATCAGACCAGAGTCCATCTAGTCCAGCTCTCTGCTACTCGCAGTGGCCCACCAGGTGCCTTTGGGAGTTCACATGTAGGATGTGAAAGCAATGGCCTTCTGCGGCTGTTGCTCCCGAGCACCTGGACTGTTAAGGCATTTGCAATCTCAGATCAAAGAGGATCAAGATTGGTAGCCATAAATTGACTTCTCCTCCATAAATCTGTCCAAGCCCCTTTTAAAGCTATCCAGGTTAGTGGCCATCACCACCTCCTGTGGCAGCATATTCCAAACACCAATCACACGTTGCGTGAAGAAGTGTTTCCTTTTATTAGTCCTAATTTGTCCCCCCAGCATTTTCAATGAATGCCCCCTGGTTCTAGTATTGTGAGAAAGAGAGAAAAATTTCTCTCTGTCAACATTTTCTACCCCATGCATAATTTTATAGACTTCAATCATATCCCCCCTCAGACGTCTCCTCTCCAAACTAAAGAGTCCCAAACGCTGCAGCCTTTCCTCATAAGGAAGGTGCTCCAGTCCCTCAATCATCCTCGTTGCCCTTCTCTGCACTTTTTCTATCTCTTCAATATCCTTTTTGAGATGTGGTGACCAGAACTGAACACAGTACTCCAAGTGTGGTCGCACCACGGCTTTATATAAGGGCATGACAATCTTTGCAGTTTTATTATCAATTCCTTTCCTGATTATCCCCAGCATAGAGTTTGCCTTTTTCACAGCTGCCATACATTGAGTTGACATTCCCATGGAACTATCAACTAAGACGCCCAAATCCCTTTCCTGGTCTGTGACTGATAGCACTGACCC
>NW_025949636.1:0-11352 GCF_021028975.2 Sphaerodactylus townsendi
CTGGCGCTCTCCACCAGATGAAATCACCGCGTCTCGTCTCGTTCTTATGCTGACCTCGCGGCGCGACTACAAGCTGGTGCCGAAACCCGGGAATCCTCGAACCTCCACCCTGCTCACCGTCGCCTGGGAAAGGGCCGCGGTACCGAAGTCCACTGGATCGGCGCATCCAGGGACCCCCATTTCGGTATCGCCCGTCCGCTGGATCGGCGCATCCAGGGACCCGAGTCCTAGGACACTCTCTCGTCCGACGGAACACCGGTGAGTATGGGAGCTTGCAAAAGCAGGGCTTATAACAAGCACGTTAACGAACTAAAAGCGTTAGCGAAACGCGGCAGGGTCCCCGTAAAGAGAGGGGAGCTGCGCAAACTGGTTGAGGAGATTGAAGCTCAATGTCCATGGTACCCGGAGGGGGGGACATTGAATCTTAAGGATTGGGAAAACATCGGGCGCACTCTTCGCACAGAGCCTCGCGCGCCGGTGTCACTGCTACTGACGTGGAGACAATGCTATGTCGCCATCAGCTTGCAGACCTATGGCTCCCTTGCTGTAGGCCGCCCTCCTTTCGATCTTTCAACTTCAATTTCACCCCCGGAATTTTCTCTATCCTCTAAATTGGACGCCTGTCCTCCTTCTGCCCCCATTGCTCCCCCGCCTCCTTCAAATTCTCCGGCGGCTCGGCCGCCCCCTCCCCTTGCTCCGCCTTCATTTTCTGAAGCCATAGCACCTCCGTCAGCGCCACGTAATGGCGCGGGTTTCAAAACCCTCGCAGAACGCATTAACCACGACCTGTGAAAAAAGGAAACCCTGACAGAAGACAATGCCGATATCCTCGCTTTATGCCCCGTTCACTTCACGGATACCGAGGGGGAGGATGGCATTGTTCGGCGGGTTGTCGAGTACCGCCCTTTAAGCTATAATTGTAAGGAATTCCATAGAAGCAGAAATAAAAGGCTCTTTGGTGTAAAAGACCGTTTATTCAGACATCTTAGAAAGCTCATGTACACACAGTGGCAGGAATAAGATCTCCCGCCAGAAACACAGGTTATAACTCTGTCCATCCCATCCCCCCTCCCGGATTCCCATGGGAACGGAGGTCTCATCTCCCTCGCAGAGATAAGGTCTCCGCCGGAGAAGCTGGCCCATCGCCCGGGCTGTGGAATGTAGTCAAGGCCAGGCGGCTGCCCCTCTCATCAACACCATTGAATCCTTTACACTCTGCCTCCCTTAAAAAAGACCCCTCCCCCCCAGGTTTGTGCGGAAAGGCGCGGTGGAAAGCAGAAATAAGGGCGGGGGTGTCAATATTTTCAGAATAAACCCATTGATTATACCCAGAGGAATACCCCACCCAAGAGACTAAATATTGTAAGCGTTTGCGATTAAAGCGAGAGTCCAGGATGGCGTCAATTTCGTAATGCTTGTGGCCATCAATAATAGTCGGTGGGGGCCTCTCCGGCGGGTCGTGCCAGGCATCGGAAACGGGAGCCTCCTTGAGTAAACTGGAATGGAAGACAGGATGAATGTTACTAAGAGAGTTAGGCAAATCCAATCGGGCAGTGACATCATTAATCACTTTAGTAATCTGAAAAGGTCCCACGAATCTTTTGCCTAGTTTAGAAAATTTATGCACGTCTCTGAGATTTTTGGTAGACAAATACACCCAGGCGCCCACACGCAGAGGGAAATCCGAGCGGTGCTTATCCGCTTGCAGCTTTTGGGAGTCTTTAGCCTGTTGTAAGGCAGTCTGGACCGTTTTCCACCCCTCGGCCAGAGATGAAATCCATTGTTGAAACTCTGGAGGATCCAATGCTTCCGCAGGTAGTTGCGGCAACGGCGGGAAGGAGCGACCGGACACAATTTCGAAGGGGGTCTTTTTTGTACTGCTATGAACCGCATTGTTATAGGCGTACTCTGCAAACGGAATTAGCTCGCACCAATTGTCTTGGTGGTAGTTGGTGTAACAATGTAAATACTGCTCTAGGGTTCTGTTCGTTCTCTCCGACTCACCGTCACTTTGAACGTGGTAGGGGGCGGCAACTGCCGGGGCGGCCCCTAACAACCCTAGAAAAGCTTTCCAGAACTTTGAAATGAATTGGGGGCCGCGGTCGGAGACCACCTTAACGGGGGCGGAGTGCAGACGGTAAACATGCTGAATGAACAGACGCGCTAACTTAGGAGCGGAGGGGATGGAAGCACATGGAATAAAATGGGCTTGTTTAGAAAATAAGTCCACCACCACCCACAAGACCGTGTTGCCATGACTTTCTGGCAAATCTGTAATAAAATCCATGGAGATGACTTCCCAGGGGCGGGAGGCCACCGGGAGAGGTTTCAACAGACCATGGGGCTTTCCCGGAACGGTCTTGGCTTCTGCACAAACAGAGCAACCTTTAATATACGTCTCAATGTCCTTGCGCATCGCGCGCCACCAGAATTGACGGCGGGCCAAATGCAGAGTTTTTAGAAAGCCAAAATGTCCAGCCGAGCGGGCATCATGGCAGGCCTCGAGAACCTGCTTGCGGAGGGGGGGAGGCACGTACCAACAATCCCCCCGCCGCCAAACGCCATTCTCCAAACGCAATTGGGAGTCGCCTTCCTCCGCCGGAGGCTCGCGTAGCCCCGCCTCCTCAAGTTCCCGTAGGAAAGGAGAGACCAGGCTGGGAATGGGCGGAGAAGGAGGAGTGGATGTCTGAGATCGGGTGACAGCCAGCCCTAATTGGGAGGGGGGAGAGAACAGTGCGCGGAATGTCCCGTAAGCTGGCTCCACCCCCCTCCCCGGGTAGGCGCGAGAGCGCATCAGCCAGTTTATTGGTTTTTCCGGGGGAAAAATGGACCGTGAAAGAGAAACGAGAAAAGAAATCGGCCCAACGAAGTTGCTTCGCGGACATCTTGAGGGGGGTGGAGAGGGCGGCCAAGTTCTTGTGATCCGACCAAACTTGAAAGGGGTGTTTAGCCCCCTCCAGCCAGTGGCGCCAAGTGGAGAGTGCTACTTTAATGGCCGCAGTCTCTTTATCCCCTACAGTCCAGTTGAGTTCAGCACCGGAGAATTTCTTTGATAAATAAGCACACGGAACCAGTCTATCATCTTTATTTCTCTGCAACAGGGCTGCCCCAAGCGCTTTGTCCGAGGCATCCACGTGAACCACAAACGGGAGATCTGGGTCAGGGTGCTTTAGGATAGGTTCGGTGGTAAAAGCAGACTTTAAAAGCTGAAAGGCTGTCTGACATTCTTCGGACCAGGAAAGGGGGGCCCCGGGCTTGGCGGACAGTGGATCTTTACCCTTAGTGCGTAAGAGGTCTGTGAGAGGGAGAGTCAGTTCAGCGAATTGGGGTATAAAGTCACGATAGAAATTAGCAAAACCTAGAAAAGATTGGAGTTCTTTTCGGTTGGTAGGGGCCGGCCATTGGAGGACCGCATCAATCTTAGCAGGATCCATTTTTAGGCCCTCGGGCGAGATCCGGTAACCCAAATAGTCAATAGAGGTTTGGTGGAAACAGCACTTGGAAAGTTTGGCAAAGAGGGAGTTGTTGAGCAAGCGTTTCAATACTTCCCGAACCAATGCTTCATGCTCCTCCATGGTTTGTGAATAAATTAAAACGTCATCTAAGTACACCACTACTCCCTTGTACAATAAATCATGGAGAACTTCGTTGATAAGGGCCATAAAAGCTCCGGGGGCCCCACTTAACCCGAATGGCATTATTAAGTATTCAAACTGTCCAAACTTTGTGTTAAATGCAGTCAAGTGTTCATAGCCTTCAGCAATTCTGACCCTGTAGTAAGCTTCTCTCAAGTCCAACTTAGTAAAGATGCGTCCTTTGCCCAATGCGTCTAAAAGGTCCTTGATCAAAGGCAAAGGGTATTTATTGGACAGGGAGACTGCATTGAGACCTCGGTAATCTGTGCAGAGCCGTAAAGACCCATCTTTCTTTTTTACAAACAATACAGGAGCAGCATGTGTGTGTTTGGTGGCCCGCCGTATGAACCCGCGAGCGAGGTTCTTGTCTAAGAAGGCACGAAGTTCCTTCTCCTCATTGGGACTCATGCGGTAGATTCTACCTTTGGGCAGTTGCGCCCCTGGCTGTATTACGATTTTGCAGTCAGTGTCTCTATGGGGTGGCAACTGATCGCATTCCTGCTCCTGAAATACTCTGGCTAGATCTTGGTACGCCGGTGGGATGCCGGTAGAATCGGGAGCAATCGCTGATGAAGCCAGGGGGGTGTGTGTGTCAGGAGAAGTCGAGTTTTCCCCCCAATTCATGTGTTCCCCGCAGGGAGGGTCAGTGAATTCCAAGATCCTTTCTTTCCAAAGGAATTTTGGTTCATGCAACAACAACCATGGCATGCCCAGAACTATGGAGTGTTTGGCCACTGGCGCCAGAATAAAACTAATTTTCTCCCAATGGTCGGCGCAGCGGAGGAGAACCGGTTGCGTTTTGAACTGGGCCGGTCCTTCGCTCCCGAGAGGACTGCCGTCCATTTGGGTGAGCAGTATGGGCTTAGCCAGGGGGGCTTGGTCTAGACATAGCTCCTCCGCCACCTGGGGCAGCATTAAGCAGTGGGAGCAGCCAGAATCCACAAGGGCTGAGGCTATAATACGAGTATGCTTAGCGAAGGGTTGGCCAGAAGCTTGCTTGGATTGTAATGGGAGCGCTGCCTTCACTCACCGCGTCTGGAGTCGCACCCATGTCCAGGGGGGGGCTGAAAGAAAGGCAAACAGCTGCTTCCCCCTCCTCCGGAGTCGCCTTCGATGACTGCCTTGGAGCGAGCCCGTTGGGGGCTGACCTGATTTCGCGTGGTGGCAGCGGATGGGGTGCACGCGGCCGGAGCGGTTAGCTTCTGTTGTTTTTTTGGGCAGTTGGCTGACGCTAGATGACCCTGGACCTCCGCGGTAAAGACACAATCCCAGTGCGGCGGCGGCGCTCGGAGGTGGTCACCGGTAAGGCGGCTGGGCAGCTTGGTGGGCGCAGTGGCAGGCTTCAGGCGTGGGCGGCCTCCGGCACGAGCGTGCTCTAAGCGAGACGCCACCTGCAGGATCCCAATTCGATCCAATCAGCAGCAGATGCGGGGGACCCGAATTAAAAGCCGTGTCACGCAACTTGCCGTCGACAGCATCCGCGAAGTATGAGCATCTCATGCGCTCAGGCCACACAGCAGGAGAGTCGGGCAGCCGCCTTTCACCAATTCGAACGGGCAGAATTCTGCCATGAGCGGTTGCCTTGCTGAATAGTTTTGATGATGCGGATAGCTTCATTTTCCGCACCAGGATCTTGTAGGCGAACCCTTAAGGCTTGGAGGAATCTTGGCGAGGTACCGTCTGCGAGTATCTTCATCTTACAGAGTTCAAAAAGAGTCACAAACCAGGCGGCTGCTGCCCCATCCAGGACTGAGCCGATGTGTCCATTATTTTTTGGCGCTCAGACGGTTATAAATCATCATAGTCCTCCATGTAGGCGTAAAGTTGCAAGATGAAGTAGGGGGGGGGGCTGGAAGCGGTCCCATCGAAGCGGGCAGGTATTGGAGGTCTGTAGTAACCCCTCTCCACGGCCCTTGGCGCCCGCAGGGGCGGTGATTCATAGCATAGAGTTGAGCCTTGAGGCAGCGGTTGCTTGGGGGGGCGAGGAATCGATTGTTGGAGGTATCGCGCCCGGTGCCGCTGGTGTTCCGGTGGGAGCCGGTCCATGGAAGGTGGCTGGACCCAGCATTAAGCCCTCTGGCGTCGGCTGTACCCGTGACGGCGTGGAGCTCCAACTTGGAGTTGTCCTGGTCTGCTGCTTCTTCAGTTCCCCTCTCCAAGGCAGCCAGCTCTCTCTCCTTGCGAGTCTGTGCATCCTGCAATTAGCATGCAAAGCTGCTTTCTCTGGTTCCAGATTTTAGCCAGTTAGGTCCCGTTGAACAGCTGCAGTAAAGTTCACTTTGTGTAATGCATAAGGCCTGAACACTTTGGCGTTGGCGCTGTAAGTTCAGTTTGAAGTGTTCCAGGACTTTATCATGAACTGATAGATTCTGCGCATATTGCCGTTGGAGCGCATCTTTGTACACGGTCCAATTCGAGTTGAACTTCTTTGCGCTGCTGCTCCCGGTCTCTCTCTGCGGGTTTTCACGCTCTTGCTGCAGCTGTTTCCCGTTCCTCTTCCACTAGCTGGCGTTCACGGGCCCATGCTTCTTGGGCATCTACGCGAATGTTACTTCCTCATCCCAGCTCTTTACCGATGGGAGAGGAGGAACAGATCCGGCTAGAGTGCAGGCTTTCTCTCCGGACTCACAAATTAAATGGATAGCGAGACATCGTGCCCACCGGTGGCTCCACGGGAGCATCTCTCGAGTGCAACCCGCTGGTCCGGGATCAGGGGAGTCCGATGTCGGAAGGCGATGCAGATGCCTCCCAATCCCTGGTATAGTCCCAGTGTCACCGGTGGTCGAAGTGCCGGGGCCGAGGGCCCCAGTGCTATGCCGCGGTGGGTCTTTGGGAACATCGCAAAATACTGGTCCAGGAATGCGTTCAATGTAGTCCTGGGTTGCCGCATGAAAGGTGGTCAGGCCGATCTCCTCCGTGACAGGTTGCATCTGGGGTTTGTAATCCATACGAAAGCGGGTAGATATCCGATCCACTGAAGCTCGATCCATAGACGGCGCCCTAAGCGGCTCATGCCAAGTCCCCATGGTGATCTTCACGTCCCTCGTTCCCAGCGGAATTAAAGGAAGACTTCGTGCTGATACGAAGACGGAAAAGGAATCACCAGCGAGACCCGTTCTCCCGCCGGTTCCTCCATATTCAGAAGGGAAAGGTCAGAGCCCTCTTTAGGGGGTACCGCACCTTCCACAGAAACATAGAACCTCTCAATGCCAAGACACCCAGAGGTCCACTGCACTGAAGATATAGATGAATTAGGATTCCTGCCACAATGTAAGAAATTCCGCAAAGAAGCAGAAATAAAAGGCTCTTTGGTGTAAAAGACCGTTTATTCAGACATCTTAGAAAGCTCATGTACACACAGTGGCAGGAATAAGATCTCCCGCCAGAAACACAGGTTATAACTCTGTCCATCCCATCCCCCCTCCCGGATTCCCATGGGAACGGAGGTCTCATCTCCCTCGCAGAGATAAGGTCTCCGCCGGAGAAGCTGGCCCATCGCCCGGGCTGTGGAATGTAGTCAAGGCCAGGCGGCTGCCCCTCTCATCAACACCATTGAATCCTTTACAATAATATCCTCACCGAGCTCCGCAAAGCGATGCGGGACGTAGGAGTCACCAGCCCCTATGTGAGAGGCATGCTGGAAGCAGTCGCAAGGAATCACCTAATGGTTCCAGATGACTGGAAGACTACCTTTCGCATGCTTTTGAGCCCTGCACAATTTGTGATCTGGGAAAGCGAGTTCCGCCAGCAGTGTGTCGCTAGGGGAGCCGCCTCGGGCGGCGCCTACACCGCCGCGCAACTTTACGGCTTCGATGCCTTCGCCAACCCCAACGATCAGATTGTCCTGCCAGAGGCCACCCTTACAGTCGCCTCTGAATGCGCCTACAAGGCGTTTATCAAGGTTCCTAGTGCCGGCCAACCAACCCAAAGCTTCTCCGCCATCCGACAAAAACCCCAAGAGCCCTACGCTGACTTTGTGAACAGGCTCCAGGAGGCCCTTAAGAGGCAGGTAGATAGCGAGGAGGCCCAAAACGAGCTCCTCATGCGCCTCGCCAAAGAGAACGCCTCCACTGATTGCCGCAGGGCAATCACGGGCCTAGGCAAGGATCCTGAACTGGCCGACATGCTTAAGGCTTGCCAGGACATCGGATCCTCCGCCCACCAAGCTAGCCTCCTTGCCGCAGCACTCTCCACTGCCAGGGGACAGCCCCAAGGTGATTGCTTTAATTGCGGCAGGTCAGGACACTTCCGGAGGGAGTGTAGGCAGCCCGGCGGGGGGGCCTACAACCCCGATGGAGGAGGGTCCTCCCCCAAGAGACGAAGGCCCCCGAGGCCGCCAAAAACCCGATGCCCCCTGTGCCAGAAAGGTTTCCACTGGAGGAGCGACTGCCCGTTGGGAAACTCGCGCCCGGGCATCTCCCCAGCCCAGGACCAAGGGGGAGAGTACTAGAGCAGGCCCAAACACCAAGACCCACACCCAAACCACCCCCCTCTCATGGCATCTCGCTCATGTGCACCCAGCCCATCTCCTTTAAGTTCCCCCACGAGGTCCTCGTCGCCCCAACCCAATATGGCAACCCCATCCCTACCGGGACCATTGGGCTGGTGCTGCCAAAGGCCTCCGCCGCTGAGCAGGGATTGTTCATCATCCCCGGAGTCATTGACTCCACGCACCAGGGACCCATCCATCTCCAAGTCTGGACAAACATCCCGCAGGAGTTGCCCAGCGGGACCAGCTGCGCGCAGCTGATTCTCCTGCCCCATGCGCTGCCCGCTGCCGACACAATAAAGGCCACGAGCCCCGGCAGCCATCAGGGCGCAGCCATTACTACCATCGCAGCAGTGGAAACACCCATCGGAAGCTCCCGCCCGTATCTGGAGCTCACCGTGGAGGGGTGTCTGTTCAAGGGCCTGGTGGACACCGGTGCTGATGTGACTGTCATCAGGGCAGCCGAGTGGCCTGACCGGTGGCCAACCAAGACCTGTCCGCACATCTGGGGGGTGGGGGGAAAACAAACCGCGAGACGGAGCATCCGCCCGCTCACGGTCCACAGCCCAGGGCTCGAGCGGCAGCTCACAGTCCGCCCCATCGTTCTGGACATCCATGTCAATCTCTGGGGAAGGGACCTCATGAGCCAGGTCAAAACGACCCTAGTCTGGGATGGATAAACCCATCACACAGATCATAGATCCTAATTGTGCCTTCCGAACTCATCCTCGAACTTCCGCAGAAAAACTACTCCCCCCTTTTCCTTTTCTCTTCCCTCTATTTTTTCAACCAGCAGAGGCGGGAGGGCCAATTGGCTGACTGGCCCTCCCTGGATTAAAATCTGGGCCCGTCCTGGTACCGCAGCACTGCCAGGACAGGCCCCAGTTTAAAAAGGAGGCTGCCGCCACTATGCCCCTAACAAACCTGTTTGGCTTGTGGCTACCATCGCCAGGGCGCTTAGCCGAAACCCCCCTTAAGGAGTGGTTTCGGCAACCAGGGCAGGCCTCTAGTCAAGGGGATGCTGCCGCACCAAATTCACACACAAACCTGTGTGGGTTGTGGTTGCCCAGCGCCTGGCGGCTGTGCAAGGCCAGGTGCTTGGCCGAAGCCGCCCCTTAAGGAGCGGTTTCGGCGGGCGGCAATTCCCCAAGATAATTCGATTACAAATTCAGCACCATTTCCAACCTCTCGGCATTAACCACCAAGGTCACGGTAAGTACATTTCCCCTACAAAGTAAGCCCCCCCCTTTTTTGTGTGTGGAGTTTACCCCTAATCGCTTGATTGCTTTGTCCCCTGGATGCATCCATCACCCAAAAACGCATCCAAACCCTCTTTTATGTTGCAAATTAGCATGCATACCCACAATTCCCCCAGGGTCCGCTTGCCCCCTCCTCCCTCGAGGCTCGGACTCCCGCTTTGACGCACCCTGATGATGCCCTGAAGCCAGCTTCCATCAGGATCGCCTACCCTCCGCCCTTCCTGTCAAACAATTTAAAGAAAGAGGAGTGGGCGGCCCCCAGTAGACTGCATTAAAAGCAACCCTTACACAGGCTGCAAAATAAGCCTGTCGTCTTATATCAAACACTAAACCCAACAAAACTTGATTTTGACCTCCCGCCATCGGCTCTCCAAGCCTGGCAGGACCCGGCCCCCTCCTATAACCTGGGGAAGGGGGGGGTGTTTCAGTCCTTCTTCCTACAGATCTCCGGTGGATCCCGAGTTGCCATGACAGGCCAGCCCATGGAATGGCGCCAGAAGGAAATCAACCCCATCCCGGAGATGGAACGAATCTCTCTGGAGGATCCCGCCCAGCGGCCTCAACGGGAACGCCGCCACCGACGCCCAGACGGTCCAAAGACCCGGATGACCTGGGGGAATGTCAAAGCAACCGCCAGCCAAGCTCAAGAGCTGCTGCGCCAGCAAGGCCACCCCGAGACGCCCGAGAACCTCTGTGCCGCCCTCCTTGCTATCATCACTGCCAACTCGGCGGCCACCATCCTTTGCCTGCTCTGCTGCCTCCTGCCGGTGGCAGTCGGCCACCCCCTGACGAGCTTTGACCAGACCAACATCTGGGAGCAATTTGCTGCCGCTGCCAACGTTTCGTCCTTCTGCCTGGGCCAGTACCTAGGAGTCGGGAGCCTGCTAAGCTCCTGCCTGCTCCCCGTTTGCAAAGCCCCTGGAGACTTCCTAGCGGAGTCTGGCTTGAGCCCCTTTATGAATGCTTCATCCATCAAGTACTCTATGAGCGCTGACTGGGGACCCGTCGTCCAAACCCTCCCGGCCGGCGCTCTCTCCCTTGTCACTAAGACTGTCGCTAATCACAAGTCCAACACCTGCGCCCGCATCTCCGGCGCGGCAAGATGAGAAACCGACCCGGGCCCATTCACCGGCTCGGCCAACTGGAACTGCACGCGCACGGAGGACATTCCCCCCGTGTATGGGAACATCTTGCTCCCAAAGGGTTGGTTCTGGACTTGTGGGGAGAGAACTTTCAACTACATCCCTGCTCGGCTTTCTGCCGGGACTCTCTGTTGCCTTAGCCGCCTCACCATCGTCCTGCCTCAAGCTCCACCCCAGGAGCCCGGGCGCCGCTGCCGCTCCACTCTGCCCCTCGACCCCTCTTGCCGGAGCGATGCGGTTGCCCTCTCCGAAGCGGAGTTCGTCTCCCTCGCGACTTCCCTAGTGGGAGTCCCCGGACTCACTTCTTACAACGCTAAGACCATTGGCCGGCTGGCCTGTGCCCTTGCGAAGTCCATCAACTCCACCTCCATTGCTCTGGATGCTCTGGCCTCCGAGCAGCAGGAACTTCGTCAAGCGACCTTAGATAATCGTGCCGCTATTGATTATTTGTTGTTATTGCATCACCAAGGTTGTGAGAATGTACATGATATGTGTTGTTTTAATCTTTCTGATAATTCCCATTTGATTCATATGAAAGTGCGTGAACTGCAAAATGTTGTATCTAATCTGAAGTATGACGTTCTACCCCACTGGTGGTCAGCCCTCTGGAGCTGGCTACCGGGGGGATGGTTAAGTGCTATTGTACAGCTCTGCATTGGCTTGATTGTGTGCCTCATCGTCGGATCTTGTTTCATTCAATGTATATCTAGTATTGCCTGTAACGTGTGTAAGAAACCCCTCGACTTTCCCTTACGCCGCAACCAAGTTCTAATGTTGCATAAGCAGCTCGGCCAGCTTGGCCAAACGGCGGAGGAGACGAGCGTCCC
>NW_025949637.1:0-11352 GCF_021028975.2 Sphaerodactylus townsendi
ACACAGAAAAATAAGACATCCCCTGAAAATAAGACATAGCGCATCTTTGGGAGCAAAAATTAATATAGAATAGAATAGAATAGAATCTTTATTGGCCAAGTGTGATTGGACACACAAGGAATTTGTCTCCGGTGCATATGCTCTCAGTGTACATAAAAGAAAATACATTTGTCAAGAATCATAAGGTACAGCACTTAATGATTGTCATATAGGTCTAGTAAGCAATCAGGAAACAATCAATAGTAATAAAAACATAAAATGTAAAATCATAAAATAAAATGAAATGTCAGCACAGGCTATAGTCATACAGTCATAATTGGGAGGAGATGGGTAATAGGAATGATGAAAAAAGTAGTGCAGTAATTATATAATAAATATATAATAAATAGTTTGACATTATCGAGGGAATTATTTGTTTAACAGAGTGATGGCATTCGGGAAAAAACTGTTCTTATGTCTAGAAAATAAGACACTGTCTTATTTTCGGGGAAACACGGTAGTATCTTGTGTATGCTAAAACGACACAGGCACAGGTCCAGAACCCTAAGTGACATCCAGGTTTGCCTGTAGCCATGCTTGCACAACTGCCCTTTCCGGGAAGAAGAAAGTTTTATACGAAGATGATAATGAATACATCTAATGGAGAATTTTAAGCATGAACTAAATTGTAGTTTTTCACATTGTTCAAAAGGCCCTCGCTTTTTCTATCCATAATAACCGTAGCTTCAAAACATACATTTCCTAGTGTCATTTTGCTACTTGTTATGTGTGCTTTTTTAAGGACAGTAGCTACTACTGGGTAATGTCCTACCACTCGATGCATGGAATGCCTGGTTCAACTAAGGATCGTGAGGCCGTACAAAACAGCCCTGCAGGCCAGGGGAGGGGAACTGGAGCAAGAAAGACAAGGAGTTGAATCATTCCGCCGTCCTTTTCTACTGTGCAGCTCCTTGACCCTCCTTACTCCAGCCCATTAAGCCTCACGGATGTATCTCTGCATCAGTCCTACAACCCCAGCTGTAAGGCTGAACACACTTAAACGAAGTCAGCTCTGTGAAACAGGAATAACTTTATTGATATATGTCGCCCTAGCTACAGGGTGCTGGAACTGGGGGTTCTTGCCCTCAGTTCCAGTATATATAAGGTGTGAGGGTGGGCGGTTCCCTGTTGCAGCAGGAACGGAGAAATGAAACTTACAGGGGACCTGGAGAAGTGAAACTTAGCCCTGGTTATTCTGAGGTCTGAAAAGAACAAAACAAAAAGGAAAGAAATGTGGGAGAACTCAATTTGCCTTCTACACATGGATAGTAGGATACTGCTCACTGCATCTAGCGGAAGGCCATAATAATAACAATAATACTTTATTTATACACACACACCCCTCCTGCAAAAACAGGTCTTTTTTGTTGTACGAGCATTTAAAAGAACTTGCTGCAAGGTTCTAAATTGCCATATGTCTGTGCACATTTTAGTATTCGTTATCCTTAGAACAATGCACTACAGTTTTTTCCCCCGTCTTTTTTTTTTTAATTTTTCATTGTATAGAATATTATTATATTTGTTACATTCAATATGTTTATTCCAACTATACATTTTTCCTTTTTCACCCCCTCCCCCCCCTCTTTTCCAATGATTATTTCAAGCAAGCAGCAGAAGGTTCATTCTTCTTATTCTCTTATTCCATAGTTCTTCATTAAATCCGGCTTCTTCCATCCATTTTTCGTACAGTGTCCATAGCTTCATAATATCTTCCAGTTTCTCTTGCCATAATGTATTTTTTGCCAGTCTCTCAAAGATCTCTAACTGAATTTGTTCCCAAATATATTCCAACCATTTTGAGACTGCCGTCTTGTTTTTTTGTAGAAACGAAAGCTCCAATTAAGTCCAGAGCAGTGTAGCAACTTCTACGTAGAACAATATGGGAAAATGTTTTTTCCCAATTTGACAGCCTATATGAGTTCTGGGCCTCTAACTGCGATGATTCTCGCTCGCCATCGTGCCATCTCATACTGGAAGGAGCTGCTTGGACCACCTAATGTCGCACTAATGAAAGAAAATTATCCTGACAGGTAACGCAGTTGGTTCACAGGGTGTGTTTTTAAAAAAACCCTACCAAAACAATGTCACTGAAGTTGATGACAGTAATGATTTCAGGGTTGCAACCTTCATATTGAAATTTTGGGGGATAAGGTAGAGACAGTGCAGTTAGGAATAATGTACAAACTTATTTTTTCACATTTTCAGCTACTACGATTTAAATTCAGTAGCAAATTAAGGGCTAAGCAACGTGCTCCATCAGGCTTATAAAGCTTTCCCCTTCCATCTGGGCCATTTCCGCCATTTAAGGCCATTAGCGGCATTGGGCATACATATCTGAGGGACCACATCTCCCTGTATTGTCCTGCTAGGGCCCTCTGCTCTTCGGAGGGGCGCCTGCTGGAAATCCCTGGCCCAAAAAAGGTCCAGCTGGCCTCTACAAGGGTCAGGGCCTTCACAGCCCTAGCCCCTACCTGGTGGAACAGGCTCCCTAAGGAGACCAGGACCCTGCGAGACATACAGAGTTTCCACAGGACCTGCAAAACGGACCTGTTCCACTAGGGTTTTGGCCAGCCGGGATAACCATCAGACCCCCATATCATCTAGGCCTCCCGTGGGCGGGGGTGGGAGAATGAAGTTGCCATACTTGATACGAGCGGGCCCGGCCACGCTTTGCTGTGGCGAACGGTGGCGAGGTAGGAAAGGGAGGGAGGAGGAAGGGGAGAGGCATGATGGGTTTTTCCTACCGGTTTGGTGGTAACGCTTCCTCTCCCTGTGTCTCGTGGGCGAGTCAGGCAGCAGGCGGTTTCGCCTGCCATGAACGTGCACACCACGGCAAAGGCAGGCCAGCCAGGTCCCCCACCCCCGGTACCACAGCCCTTCTTTGGTTCGGCGCGGGGTTGCTCATAACACTCTTCCTTCCTCTCCCTGTGTCTCGTGGGCGAGTCACACAGCAGGTGGTTTCGTGTGGCATGAACGTGCACACCGCGGCGAAGGCGGGCAAGCCACACCCCCGGTACCGCGGCCCCTCATTGGTCCGGCGTAGGGTTTGGGGAAAAGTAAGTTTTACCGGGCTCAGGTACTAAAGGTCAGCAATCCGAAGGTCTGAAAACCTGTCCACAATGGAAAGGCACGTTGTGTGAAAATTTGGGAGCAATCGGTCCAGGCGTTTCGGCGTTATAGCCTCAGTAACAAATAAACGGTTAGCTTTTTATATATATAGATGAAATGTTGTATACCGCCCTGAGCCTCCGGGGGAGGGCAGTTTAAAAATGTAATAAATAAATACAGAACTTGCTTAGAGGCTGGTCGTTCATGGAGAACGGATAGGATTTTTCTTTTAGAAAGGGTTGGGATCGGGCAGTTTTGCCTTACGTTGTTAAATATCAAAACAAGTTAATTCATATTAATTGCTGCAGTTGTGACTAAATATGATAATAACATGTATCTCTGTTGGACTAGTTTAAGAGCAATCTATGGGATGGATGACCTGAGGAATGGACTTCATGGCAGCTCCAGTTTTGCCTCAGCTGAAAGGGAAATCCGGTTCATGTTTCCTGAAGGTGTGAAATTTCTATCTGGAATTTGCATTACACTGAGATATGCTGTTTCTCTCTCCTTTCAGATGTAGTCATCTTAGGGTGGCTGTTTTTTACAACACCCTGCTTTGGAGTATTGTGGATCAAAATCTACTTAAAGAACCAAATGGATATTGGATGGCATATTTCCCCCTTTTCTACACCAGCAATTCTCAATATTTGCAATTTTAGATGACACCCGGATGTTCTGATTCAGTAGATGACACCCGGATGTTCTGTGATAACTCTAAGGATAATGAATTCCACATAGATTAACGTACCTAAAAGAAATCAGCAGCAACTCTGCATATTTCTATACCATAAGATGACCAGATGGTCACCTTTGTGAACCAGGACGGGCGCACGCACACAGCCACAGGAGCGCACGACCTTCTGGTGCGCTCCCGTTTCCCGCCCTGTGACAGGGCGGGAAACGGGAGCGCCCCAGAAGGCCGTGCGCTCCTGCGGCCGCGCGCGCGGGAGGCTGCCGCACTGCCTTGCGCCCCAGAAGGCAGTGCGGCAGCCTTTCAAAAACCGGGACACTTGAAAAAACCCGCGGGACGCGGGACAAATTGTTTTAAGGCGGGACTGTCCTGCCAAAAGCGGGACGTCTGGTCAGCCTACTATACCATGTTCTGTATATCCAAAACAAAGAAAGATCTAAATTAACTGCCCTTCAGTATACAGATAAAAAAGAATAAGGCATTAGAAGGCAATGTATTTGTTTGAGACCTTTGAAATTAAAAATACGTTTAATTTTTTTGTAGTGGTTATTGAACCAATCCCAGTTGGACAAGCTGCAAGAGATTACCTGACCCGCTATATCACTCCAACACTGCTAAAAGGACTTACAGCCCTGAGTAAGGGGAAACCAGAAGATCCTTTTGTAGGTATTACAGTGACTGATAGTATTCATGGGATGGGTCCTAGTGTTCATGTGAGGGCGCACCTGATAACCCTGGGCTGGTTCTTGGATATGAGTCTAGTCTGGTTGCCTGTGAAGAATACCGTATTTCCCCGAAAATAAGTTCTACCCCAAAAATAAGCCCTATCATGATTTTTCAGGATTTTTAGAGGATGCTTAAAATATAAGCCCTACTCCAAAAATAAGCCCTACCGGTAGTTACAGATCAGGAGGGTGAGATCCAGCAGGGTGCTCCCTGCCAATGAGGATGCAGCTTGCATCACACGTGATGGGAAAGCAACAGGGCTGCCGAGAGAAAATGAATTGTGAAGGTGCCGTATTTCACCTAAAATAAGCCCTACAAAAATAAGCCCTAATGCATCTTTTGGTGCAAAAATTAATATAAGACCCTGCCTTATTTTCGGGAAAACATGGTAGCTGTTATTGTACAAGGGACAGAAATTTGAAGGAAAACAACAGATAAGAGCAATACTCCTGTATTTGTATATTAAGTTTATCTCAGTCAAGCCAAAATACCCATAATCAATTAATGTTTGTGTATCAGTAGCAGTCTAGACTGATTGCCTCCTTCCCTTTCATCTTCTCAGACATATTTTAAAAAACGTGACAGATAAAGTACACTTCCAGTGCAATCCTAAACAGAATTTTAGCTTCTAAGTTAATTTGAATCAATGTGTTTAGAAGATTGCATAATTGGGTGTTTGGATAACAGTTTCCCGTTACAATCAGTTCAGGACACTGGAATTATCAAAGAATTTGGTAAATGGGTTCTTTCTCTTTGTTTTTCATTTGTAGGAATGAAGACTTTGAATGACGTGTGCTAGTAAAAAAGTTATGTTCATGTGCAAATGAAATTAGATGTAATTTATTTATTGTTGTTCTTTAGACTTGGCTGGCTGATTGGCTAATTGAACATAACCCCAACACACCCCGGCTGCGACATAATGTCATTGTGGAGGAGCCTTAAGGAAGAAAATGTATTAGAAAATGGTAAACCTGTAAAATAAACCTGTCATTTTAAAATATTTTGCTACTGAGACGTCTCCTGCATTTCTTACTAATGTTAACATGAAATAAGTATTAACTTTAAAATAATCAGTTCACCGAAGAATAATCCTTTATGGAGTAGCACAGGCTAAAATAATTGCTTGGAGCTTGTTCTAAGTGATGTATAATAAACAGGATCAGAACTAAGAACAACATTATCCTAAGCTGTTTTAGGTTCGCTTTCAGTTGAAAGGTGATGTGTCTTCACTTTTGGGAATACAATTTATTTGTATTATTTCCAAGATTTATACCTTGCCTTTCTGGTCTGATCAGGGCCACCAAGATGGTTAACAGATTCAAACTATACATAATAAAAACATTGTAGTCGTGCACGCGTGGTCAGCGCAAGAACGAGACGAGACGCGGAGATAACATCTGGTGGAGATCGCCAGCAGCGGGAGCGCGGAGGTCCGTGTTCCTAGCGAATCTCCCGCGTGCTGGTTCCTGGCACCTTTTATTATGGTTCTAATGGGGGCGTGTAGAGGGGCGGGACGGGAGAGTCCGGGAGAGCGGGAGAGCGGGAGAGCGGGAGATCATCATGTGATGCATGATCTCACCTGGCTGCTACGTGCGGAGAAGAGCGTAAGCGTCTGGGCCTAATCCTCACCTGGGGGCAGATCATTGTCCCTTTGTCTGGGACGCCCGGTGACTGAGCCAGATAGTTCATGACCCGTGACTCATACGGGGTTGAGGAGTGGGGGTGCGGTGCGACCAGAAGGCCGTAGGTCCGTTGGTTTGCCAACGTTCTACCACGGTGCTGCTGGGTCAGCAGTGCATTACTACATCTCCTCCTTTTTTACATTTTAGAAGGGGGACCGAAATGCTAGGGGGTGATTTAAAGGGACGCTTGTCTCCTCCGCCGTCTGGTCGAGCTGACCGAGCTGCTTGTGTAACATTAGAACTTGGTTGCGGGGTAAGGGAAATTCGAGGGGCTTCTTACACATATTACAGGCAATATTAGACACACACTGAAGGAAACAAGATCCGATAACGAGGCATACAATTAAACCAATGCAGAGCTGCACAATAGCACTCAACCATCCTCCCGGTAGCCAGCTCCAGAGGGCTGACCACCAATGGGGCAAAACATCATATTTCAGATTGGATACAACTTCTTGCAGCTCACGTACTTTCACATGAATCAATTGGGAATTATCAGAGAGGTTAAAGCAACACATATTATGTACATTTTCACAACCCTGGTGATGCAACAACAGCAAGTAATCAATAGCGGCACGATTATCTAAGGTCGCTTGACGAAGTTCCTGCTGCTCGGAGGCCAGGGCATCCAGAGCAGTGGAGGTAGAGTTGATAGACTTCGCAAGGGCACAGGCCAGCCGGCCGATAGTCTTAGCGTTGTAGGAGGCGAGTCCAGGGACTCCTACTAAAGAGGTCGCAAGGGAGACGAACTCCGCTTTGGAGAGGGCGACCGCGTCGCTCCGGCAGGAGGGATCGAAAGGCAGAGCGGAGCGGCGGCGGCAGCGTTCGGGCTCCTGGGGTGGGGCCTGGGGTAGGACGATGGTGAGGCGACTGAGGCAACAAAGAGTCCCGGCAGAGAGTCGGGCGGGAATGTAATTAAAAGTTCTCTCCCCGCAGGTCCAGAACCAGCCCCTGGGGAGCAGGATGTTTCCGAACACGGGGGGAATGTCCTCCACGTGCGTGCAGTTCCAGCCGGCCGGGCCGGTGAATGGGCCCGGGCCGGTTTCTCGATCGGCCACACCGGTGATGCGGGCGCAGGTGTTGGACTCGTGATTAGCGACAGTCTTGGTGACAAGGGAGAGAGCGCCGACCGGGAGGGATTGGACGACGGGTCCCCAGTCGGCGCTCATAGAGTACCTGATGGATGAAGCATTCATGAATGGGCTCAAGCCGGATTCCGCTAGGAAGTCTCCAGGGGCTTTGCAAACGGGGAGCAAGCAGGAGCTTAGCAAACTCCCGACCCCTAGGTACTGGCCCAGGCAGAAAGACGAGACGTTGGCAGCAGCGGCAAATTGCTCCCAGATGTTGGTCTGGTGAAAGCTCGTCAAGGGGTGGCCGATTGCCATCGGCAGGAGGCAGCAGAGCAGGCAAAGGATGGTGGCCGCCGAGTTGGCGGTGATGATTGCAAAGAGAGCGGCACAGAGGTTCTCGGGTGTCTCGGGGTGGCCTTGCTGGCGCAGCAGCTCTTGAGCTTGGCTGGCGGTCGCTTTGTCGTTTCCCCAGGTCATTCGGGTCTTTGGGCGTTGGCGACGGCGTTCCTGTTGAGGCCGCTGGGCGGGATCCTCTAGAGAGATGTGTTCCATCTCCGGGATGGGGTTGGTTTCCTCCTGGCGCCATTCCATGGGCTGGCCTGTCATGGCGAGTCGGAGTCCACAGGGACCTGTAGGAAGAAGGACTGAAACACACCCCCTTCCCCAGGTTATGGGAGGGGGCCGGGTCCCGCCAGGCTCGGTTATAGAGCGGATGGCGGGAGATCATGATCGAGTTTTTTGTTTGAGTTGGGGTGTAGAGTTTAATATAAGAAGGCTCGTTTCGCAGCCTGCATGAAGGTTGCTTTTAATGCAATCCTACTGGGGGCCGCCTACTCCTCTTTCTTTAATTGTTTGACAGGGAGGGCAGGAGGTAGGCGACCCTGGTGGGGATTGGCTTCAGAGCGTCATCAGGGTGCGTCAAGGCGAGGGTCCGAGCCTCGAGAGGGGAGGGGACAGGCGGGCCCTGGGGGGATTGTGGGTATGCATGCTTAATTAGCAACACAAAAGGGGCTTTGGAAGCGCCTTTTTTGGGGGGATGGGTGCATCCGGGGGATGAAGCAATCAAGCGATTAGAGGCAGATTCCTCGCACACAAAAAGGGGGGGTTTCTTTGCAAGGGAGTTGCACTTACCGTGACCTTGGTGGCTGATGCAGGAAGGCTGGAGTGGCGCGAAATTTGTGATCGAATTATCTAGGCTTGGCGCCGGCCAGAGATCGCTCCTTAAGGGGCGGCCTCGGCCAGGGGTGCCGGAATAGCCTAGGGTCTTTAATAGATTTGGAAGTAATTATAGTGCTTAAACTATAATTAACCGAATGGCCATCACTAGACCCAAAGTGATGGTGTAATTAACTGGGGGCCTGTCCTGGCAGTGCTGCGGTACCAGGACGGGCCCAGATTTTAATCCAGGGAGGGCCAGTCAGCCAATTGGCCCTCCCGCCTTACTGGTCGAAAAAACAGAAGGAGAAGAGAAGGGGAGAGGGAAACAGTTTCCTTGCGGGAATTAGAAGGTGAATTTCGGAAGGCACAATTGGGATCAGCGATCTGTGATGGCTTTACCCATCCCAGACCAGAGTCGTTTTGACCTGACTCATGAGGTCCCTTCCCCAGAGATTGACATGGATGTCCAAAACGATGGGGCGGACTGTGAGCTGCCGCTCGAGTCCTGGGCTGTTGACCGTGAGCGGGCGGATGCTCCGTCTCGCGGTTTGTTTCCCCCCCACCCCCCAGATGTGCGGGCAAGCCTCGGTCGGCCACTGGTCGGGCCACTCGGCTGCTCTGATGACGGTAACATCAGCGCCGGTGTCCACCAGGCCCTTGAACATACATCCTTCTATGGCGAGCTCCAGGTATGGGCGGGAGCTCCCGATAGGCGTCTCCACCGCTGCGATGGTGGTGTGGACTGCGCCATGTTGGCTGCTGGGGCCTGTAGCCTTTATTGGGTCGGCAGCGGGCAACGCATGGGGCAAGAGAATCAACTGAGCGCAGCTGGCTCCGGCGGGCAGTTCCTGTGGGATGTTTGTCCAGACCTGGAGATGGATGGGTCCTTGGTGCGTGGAGTCGATCACTCCGGGGACGATGAACAGTCCCTGTTCAGCGGCAGAGGCCTTTGGCAGCACTAGCCCAATAGTCCCGGTAGGGATGGGCTCGTCATACTGGGTTGGGGTGACAAGAACCTCGTGGGGGAACTTAAAGGAGATGGGCTGGGTGCATGCGAGCGAGATGCCACGAGAGGGGGGTGGTTTGGGCATGGGTCTTGGCGTTTGGATCTGCTCTAGTACTCTCCTCCTTGGTCCTGGGCTGGGGAGACGCCCGGGCGAGAGTTTCCCGACGGGCAGTCGTCTCTCCAATGGAAACCTTTCTGGCACCGTGGGCACCGGGTTTTTGGCGGTCTTCTCCTCTTGGGGGAGGATCCTCCTCCATCGGGGTTGTAGGCCCCCCCTCCGGGCTGCCTGCATTCCCTCCGGAAGTGTCCCGACCTGCCGCAGTTAAAGCAATCCCCCTGGGGCTGTCCCCTGGTGGTGGAGAGTGCCGCGGCGAGGAGGCTAGCTTGGTGGGCGGAGGATCCGATGTCCTGGCAAGCCTTGAGCATGTCGGCCAGTTCAGGATCTTTGCCCAGGCCCATGATCGCTCTGCGGCACTCGGTGGAGGCGTTCTCCTTAGCGAGGCGCATGAGGAGCTCGTTTTGGGCCTCTTCACTGTCTACCTGCCTTTTGAGGGCTTCCTGGAGCCTGTTCACGAACTCGGCATAGGGCTCTTGGGGTTTTTGCCGGATGGAGGAGAAACTCTGGGTTGGCTGGCCGGCGTTGGGGACCTTAATGAACGCCCTATAGGCGCACTCAGAGGCAACCGTAAGGGTGGCCTCGGGCAGGACAATCTGATTGTCGGGCTTGGCAAAGGCATTGAAACCGTAAAGCTGCTCGGCGGTGTAGGCGCCGCCAGAGGTGGCTGCCCTGCTGAAGCACTGCTGGCGGAACTCACTTTCCCAGATCACAAACTGTGAAGGGCTCAGGAGCATGCGGAAGGTGGTCTTCCAGTCGTCCGGAACCATTAGGTGGTTCCTCGCGATTGCCTCTAGCATGCCTCTCACATAGGGGCTTGTTACTCCTACGTCCCGCATTGCTTTGCGGAGCTCAGTGAGGATATTGTAACTTAAAGGGCGGTACTCGACAACCCTCTGAATGATGCCACCCTCCCCCTCGTGGTCTGTGTAGTGGACGGGGCACAAAGCAAGGATTTCAGCATCGTCTTCCGTCAGGGTCTCCTTCCTCTGCAGATCGTGGCTAATACGCTCTGCGAGGGTTTTGAAACCCGCGCCATTACGTGGCGCTGACGGAGGTGCAGTGGCTTCGGAAAATGAAGGCGGAGCAAGGGGAGGGGGCGGCTGAGCCGCGGGAGAGTTTGAAATGGGTGGAGGAGCACGGGGGGCAGAAGGAGGACAGGCGTCCAATTTAGCGGATAGAGAAAATTCCGGGGATGAAATTGAAGGTGAAGGATCGAAAGGAGGGCGGCCCATGGCAAGGGAGCCATGGGTCTGCAGGCTGATGGCGACATAACACTGTCTCCACGTCAGTAGCAGTGACACCGGCGTGCGAGGCTCTGTGCGAAGAGTGCACCCGATGTTTTCCCAGTCCTTAAGATTCAGTGTCCCCCCCTCGGGGTACCATGGACACTGGGCTTCAATCTCCTCAACCAATTTGCGCAGCTCCCCTCTCTTAACGGAGACCCTGCCGCATTTCGCTAACGCTTTCAGCTCGTTAACGTGCTTGTCATAAGCCCTGCTTTTGCAAGCTCCCATACTCACCGGTGTTCCGTCGGACGAGAGAGTGTCCTAGGACGCGAGTCTCTGGATGCGCCGATCCAGAGGACAGGCGATACCGAAACGGTGGTCCCTGGATGCGCCGATCCAGCGGACTTCGGTACCGCGGCCCTTTCCCAGGCGAACGGTGAGCAGGGTGGAGGTTCGAGGATTCCCGGGTTTCGGCACCAGCTTGTAGTCGTGCACGCGTGGTCAGCGCAAGAACGAGACGAGACGCGG